>NC_057799.1:597133675-597161576 GCF_018294505.1 Triticum aestivum
GGGATGCATCCGCCACCGAAACATCCGGGTCAGTCGCTAGCTCATACAACCCCTGGAACTCCGTCCAAAGAGGTTGGACATCGATTCACGAGTCAAACCAGAAGCGAATGGAGCGGCCGTCTCGCACCTGAAATGTAGCCCCCAAGGCAAATGCCGGCTTAACCGCCCGGATCCCATTCCAGAATGGAGACCCACGCACCGAAGACTAAAAAAAAAGCCCCATTGGGGAATTTTTTTGCTTTGGGGAGGTCGGCCCACAAACCAGATTCGTTTTGAGAGAGCTTCCAAATTCATTTGGCTAACAGTGCAACATTCATAAGCTTGGAGTTTGTCAGCCCAACAAGGCTTTTAGGCCGACACACCACTGCCCACTTGACCTTAGGTATTTGCGATTCAAACTTCCTCCTTCCTAGAAGAACTAAGATCTAGGGGAGTCAAGGTTGGCGAGAACCCCATCTGCCAGCAAGAAAAGACCCATGATGAACATCGGCAGGGACGAAAGGCTGGAATTCGTGAGGATAGGCCTAGCACCCGAGGACATGAACTTTCCTGGCCAAGGTCCCACCCGAGGACATGCGACGCAACTCAAGATCCATTGTCATGCCCATTATGTTTTCAGATTGCTAGTATCACCAGCGATGAAAGCAGTGATGAGACGAGTCGGCGAAGGTGTAGATATGAGAATGGAGACCGCAGGTGGAAATCGCACATATTCTTCAGGCAGGATAGGCGGTGAGGAATGAGGATACTGAACTCTTTCTCAAATTAATAATAACCTGACGACTCGTGTGGTGTGGGACTAACGCGTAATGCGACCGTCCCATCAATTCAACCTCATCCATGTACGTACACCTCACTCACTTTTCAGTTTTGACCAATTAGTAATCATTTCCGCGCCTGGCAGTGCAGTAGCTTTCTATTCAAGAATCCCTTGGACCAGAGCTTGCCCAGGTGTATATATATGCACGTATCTATCTTTTCCTACCACATATATCTTTTTTTTTTTAGGGGAAACCTACCACATATATCTAGTGTAAGCTGGTTCAAGAGCAGCATCGTGCACATCCCTGTCGATGCACGGACCACCTGCATACAGTACATACGTAGGTGTAAGTAAACAAAATCCATTCAAGAAGCGGTGGAGAGCAATACGCGGGCGGTTGTGTGGTGTCCCTTGGACCAGAGCAATACGCTGGTAGTGGTAGGCAGGCCATGCCATGTGTGCGGGAACGGGACGGGGCCTGGCGTGGAGCGAGTGAGAGGGTCAAACTAGGAGGCACGACAGAGATCGGGCGGGGCCGTCCGTAGGTGGCATGTCACGGTACACGATGCACGAGCGCCGGCCGGGACCCCCGCAGCGACGATGAATCGACCGGTCGTCGCTTGCCGCCGGCATGCGAGCCGTCACTCACCCTGCCCCCATCCCGTCCATCGCTAGGTCACGCTCGCCGCGGCCGCCCCCACCATGTGCGGCGTACGTCGATCGCCACCCCACACAGCCCCACACAGCCACTGCTGGCTAGGCTAGGGCTAGCTCAGCCCCACCGGCCGGCGCGCCACGTCCGCCCTCCGGCGCCGCACGGAGAGACGCACCCCCTACGTGCACCCGGGAGACGCTGACCAACTGACCGTGCCGCCGTGAGTGTATGTAGACATTTGCGTTGTACCGTAAAAACTCTCAAAAAGAGACTGACCGCACCACCCGCCTCCGACACGTCGTGCGTGCTCCCGTGCATGGCCAGGGAACACGTCGCGCTGTTTGCATCCATGATCCATCCATAGCCCCGGATCATGGTCTTGACCTGCAGTGATCAAGAATCCTTCCTTGCGTGGTTGAATCGCCGGTTCGATCGACGTCGTCGCTGAGTCCGTCCGTCCAGTCGCTTGCCTCCGGTACTGCAAAGCACAACGTCTCAACCACCGTCTAGCCTGGCCCGGAGGATGGTGCATGTGCGCCCGGCCTCTCGATCGACCCATCGATTGTACATGGACCGGTATCGGATTTCCGTCGCCTATCCCCGTCCCGTCTAACTCCCGACCTCGACGTACCGGTGGCCGGCCGGCAGCTGGACCCGGGCGATGCCTTCCTTCCTTCCCTGCCCTCCTCGACCGAGCAATGAGAACCGGCCGGATTATATATTAACATAATTCAGGCAAGTACACATGCATGCGTGGGCCGATTTGATCAACGAGATGCATATCTCTGCCACGGCTACACCCATACGTGAAGAAGACCGCGCACACGTACGTGCATACCTACCAGTACCAATCATTGTGTCCGGATGAACAGTGCAGCGCTAGCTCCACTCGACGGGGGCGTATCGGCGGCAGCCCGGCCCCAGTGCCGCCGGACGTTGCCGTCGAGCGCGCGGCGGGGCGGGAGGCGGGGGACTGCCGGTTAGTGCCGTGTTGTGCGGGGGGTGTTCGTGCGTGCGTGTCAGCCACATGCGCCGCCCGTAGGGGACTTCTCTGGGGGCCCGCGCGGCCTGTCTTGTCGAGCCGTTAGCCGTGTCGCCGTCGGCCAGAGCGCGACCGCGTGACACCGAGAGACGCGCGTCGCTCGCTCATATGTTGGATCCATGTTATTAGAACATCTCCAACTTGCGTTGAACGCGCCGCGCGCTAAAAACTGCTTTGCCGCGCGTCCATCGCCTGATTTGACGCGGCGCGCAGCGCTGGCTCCAGCAGCCGCCCTAAAAAGCAGCGTGCGTAGCTTCAGCAGGCGCGCTAAAAATGCAGCGCGCGCTCATTCTACAACATTTTTTAAATTATAATGTTGCATAGATAAAAAATGATACAAGGTATAGATAGTTCGAAAGCATAGATAGATAGAACTACGGTGCAACTAGATAGAAACTACTACGGCATACATAGATAGAAACTACTCCAAGTCGCTACCATCATCACCATCATCATCCTCGTCGGTGTTGTCCGAGGTATCGAGCCACATGTCGTCCCAACGTTCATCGTCTGACGTGAAGATCGACCTCCCACCTGCTGTAACGATATCGGACTGCGCATTCGCCAATGCCTTCCGCCGACGCCGGTCCGCCCGCTCCGCGCGGCGCCTTGCCGTCCTCTCCGCCCAGTAGGCACGCTCGTCGGCGACGTCCTCCGGGTAGCGACGGCGCCACTCCACCATGGCTCGCTCGTCCTCCTCGGCGATGAGGAGGTGGCGCTGCCGCCGAGCGTGGTCGGCACGGTCCATGTCGGTGATGAGACGCGGCGGAGGGGCGACGCGCTGCGCCTCCTCGCGCGTGAAGACGTCCTGGAAGTTCATCTGCGACCGGGGCCTCTCCAAGCGCCACGCCGCCACGTCATACGCGCGGGCCGCCTCGTACGCGCTCCGGAACGACCCGAGGCCGAGCCGGATGTCGCCGGACCGGATCTCGGCGGAGTACCAGCCGTTGGGGCGCTCGCGGACGCCGCGGTAGCCCGAAGAACCCCGGCGGCGCGGCGGCATGGTGGCGCGGTGGTGGCGCGGAAAGCGTCGAGGTTGCGAGGGGAGGGCGCGTGGCTGTGTTCTGTGTGCGTGGCGAGCACCGAAATAACACCATCGGCCCATCTCATCATGGCAGTCATTGCCCCATGGACCAAACCCTTCTTAGCCTACGTTAATAGGCGAGAACTCCCTGAGGACCAGAATGAGGCCCGCCGCATTGTTCGGCGTTCGAAAGCCTACAAAGTTCACGACAGAGAACTCTACAAGAAAAACGCTACCGGAGTACTTCAAAGATGTATCTCTAAGGAAGAAGGGCGGTAGCTCTTGGCTGAAATTCATGCTGGTCTTGGCGGTCACCCCGCCGCGGCTCGGGCCCTCGTAAGCAAGGCCTTCCGTACAGGTTTCTATTGGCCAACGGCCCGAGCAGATGCACATGACCTTGTCCAATGTTGCGTCGGATGTCAGCTTTTCGCCAACCAAAGCCATATGCCACCCACCGCCCTACAAACGATCCCCATCACTTGGCCCTTCACGGTCTGGGGGCTTGATATGGTCGGACCCTTTAAAGGGGGAAGCCATAAGAAAAAGTATCTACTGGTTATTGTGGATAAATTCACTAAGTGGATAGAGGCCAAACCAGTTAAAACGGCCGAGGCCGGGCCAGTGATAGAATTCATATCCGGCATTGTGCACCGGTATGGTGTTCCACACAGCATCATCACCGACAGTGGCTCCAACTTCACAGCCGACGAGGTGAAAAATTGGTGTGCTAATCTAGGCATTAAGCTCGATTACGCCTCTGTCTATCACCCGCAAACAAATGGTCAAATCGAAAGGGCCATCAGTCTTATTATGAGCGGCATTAAACCCAGACTAGTGCGGTCTTTGAAAGAATCAGACAAGCACTGGGTTGAGGAGATCGACTCCGTACTCTGGGGGCTGCGGACCACGCCCAACCGCACTACTGGATACACACCTTTTTTCATGGTGTACGGCGCAGAGGCTGTGCTACCCTACGACATTATTCATGACTCACCTCGGGTGCGCATGTACGAAGAGAGAGAGAGAGAGGCCGAGCTTGATCGGCAGGACAGCCTAGACGCCCTGGAGGAGGAGCGCGACGTTGCAAAAGCCCGTTCTGCATGTTATCAACATCAGGCTCGCAGGTATCAAACAGAGAAGTGCGGGCCAAGACTTATAATGTTGGCAAACTGGTTCTACGCCTCCCGGAGAAGAAGAAGGACAAACTCAAGCCCAAGTGGGAGGGTCCCTTCATCATTGACGAAGTTCTCACCGGAGGAGCGTACCGCCTGCGTGATGCGTCAGACAATCGCCTAGAGCCAAACCCATGGAACGCGGCCAGACTCCGAAGATTCTACGCCTAAGCGCCGAACTCTTTGTTCGTCTCCTTCTCCCCATTGTTTCTATTATTTTTCCTCTCTTTTCTCCTTTTCTCCTTTTTAGCCTTCAAGCTTTTTCGTGCGGCTCGACCGTACACCCGCGACATATACATACTCAAATATGTACGTCCACCATACCTGGGGGCTTCTTTCACAGAAGCTTATTAATGTTATTTTTCGAGCATCAAGCTCATCACATATGCGCGTTTTCCCCATATGTACCTTTTCTTCACCATTATATGCATCGATATGACTTAATTTTTGGCCAAGATGGATTACCTGGCTCCTATGCTTATGCCCTATGTTCCCGTTAGTTCGGCTAGGGCATAAAGGGAGCACCTCTGCGATTGTTACTGCCGGGTCATCCGGATGTGTACCCCAGACTGGGTGAAGCCGAAAGCTAGCGTTCTTAAGGGAATATATTCGGTCGGTGGATTAAAGACGTTTCTTGCATTCATCCCATTGTGAAGCCCCCAGATGTTACTTATACTGCGATTGTTTCAATCACAGTTCGGACATGCGCGTTAACGCATGTACACCCGGGGAAAGGAACCCTTAACGGAACTATTCTCTCTGGAATATGTTTCTTACAATTTTAAATGTAATATAACATAACTAGCCGGATACTTGTCTGTTCAAGCAACTATGACCCCTACGCCTGGTTTCCAGGCATACCCCGGTCTACTCGGCCGCTCTGGTATTCGGAAACACTCCGCACCCTCGGGTCCAGAGGTCGAAGCGAAAAGGTCTGCCGTGACAAGCGTTTTACAATTCAGCTAGAGTTACATAGGCCAAGGAAAGTACATAGTCATTTAAGACTAAAAAACTTCTTGTTCTATGCCGTCCAGCAGGCTGCCCAATTTGCAATCCTGTTGGGAATACTTGGCGGCTACTTCTACTTGGTTATACACCAAACTCACGGGAATTTCCTTCCCATCTGACCCTAGAGGCCCGACCCGGGCCATATGATTCGGATCAAGCTTGGTATACCGTGTTTTCACCATGGCCCAGGCTTCTCTTGCACCTTCCCGGCAGGCTGATATCTTCCATAACCGGAAACGCCGTCGCGCTCCCTTGAATAGCTGTATAAGCTCTCCCATACTTCCTGGAGGGGAGGCGGACGACCATAAGGCCTTGGCAACACTTCGCATCGCCTGCCGCGCTTGCTCGTGCATTTGCGACAACTCTTGTAGTAGATCGCCCGAAGAGACGGACATCTCCTCCTCGGGACAGCCAGTCAGCATACCTACAAACATAGTTCTGTCAGTTCCTTTCCTTGCCGAATTACACAGTGGTAAGTTTGAACACATAGTAAATATGCCGCCTCGCAGCCTCTTATTTTCCTTCACGGAGTCGGCTAGCTAGGCCTGCACATCCTTCAGCTCTTCGCCCAGATGGGTCTTGGAATCCTGGAGTTGATTTTTCTCATCAATGACCTGTTTCAGCACACGTTCACCCGCAGCATGTAGCCTTTTGGCTTCTTGTTCATTCGCTTGCGCGACTTCCAGTGCCTCCTTGAATTCCTCTGACAATTATGTCATGGCATATGCAATACTGTTAGCATTACTGACATATAATTATATTTTCTCGATGGAGGGGAATATTACCAGGTGACGCCTTCATGGATTTCTCCAGTTCGGCGGTAACAACAGTTAGCTATATCCGACACCTTTCTAGCTCTTGAGCTAGTAGGTCATTCTTCTCCATAAGAACCTGGTTATACAACGATCCTCAAATCAGTTGTACCAACTACTTTAAGTCTCGGGGGCTACTGGCATATGGCTATCATATTCCGGACACAATAATTTACCTTCACATCTTTTAAATGTTGCTCTGTGGCTCTGCCAAGCCCATTTCGAGTAGCTCGGATGTATGCATCAGCCAAGCTGAAGGCATTGAACGCCTCTTCCGAGAAGCGGGGGTCGCATAAAACGGTCCTCCGGTGCCGATGATTCATGGCACTTGATAACCCACAAGTATAGGGGGTCGCAATAGTTTTCGAGGGTAGAGTATTCAACCCAAATTTATTGATTCGACACAAGGGGAGCCAAAGAATATTCTCAAGTATTAGCAGCTGAGTTGTCAATTCAACCACACCTGGATAACTTAGTATCTGCAGCAAAGTATTTAGTAGCAAACTAATATGGAAGTAACGGTAACGGTAACGGTAGCAAACATAATATTTTTGGTGTTTTGTAGTGATTGTAACAGCAGCAACGGAAAAGTAAATAAGCGAAGACCAATATATGAAAAGCTCGTAGGCATTGGATCGGTGATGGAGAATTATGCCGGATGCGGTTCATCATGTAACAATCATAACATAGGGTGACGCAGAACTAGCTCCAATTCATCAATGTAATGTAGGCATGTATTCCGAATATAGTAATAAGTGCTTATGGAAAAGAACTTGCATGTCATCTTTTGTCCTACCCTCCCGTGGCAGCGGGGTCCTAATGGAAACTAAGGGATATTAAGGCCTCCTTTTAATAGAGTACCGGAACAAAGCATTAGCACATAGTGAATACATGAACTCCTCAAACTATGGTCATCACCGGGAGTGGTCCCGATTATTGTCACTTCGGGGTTGCCGGATCATAACACATAGTAGGTGACTATAGACTTGCAAGATAGGATCAAGAACTCATATATATTCATGAAAACATAATAGGTTCAGATCTGAAATTGTGGCACTCGGGCCCTAGTGACAAGCATTAAGCATAGCAAAGTCATAACAACATCAATCTCAGAACATAGTGGATACTAGGGATCGAACCCTAACAAAACTAACTCGATTACATGATAGATCTCATCCAACCCATCACCGTCCAGCAAGCCTACGATGGAATTACTCACGCACGGCGGTGAGCATCATGAAATTGGTGATGGAGGATGGTTGATGATGACGACGGCGACGAATCCCCCTCTCCGGAGCCCCGAACGGACTCTAGATCAGCCCTCCTGAGAGGTTTTAGGGCTTGGCGGCGGCTCCGTATCGTAAAACGCGATGAATCCTTCTCTCTGATTTTTTTCTCCCCGAAAGTGAATATATGGAGTTGGAGTTGAGGTCGGTGGAGCGTCAGGGGGCCCAGGAGGTAGGGGGGCGCGCCCTAGGGGGGCAGGCGCGCCCCCACCCTCGTGGGCAGGGTGTGGGCCCCCTAACGTGGATTTTTCTTCCGGTATTTTTCTTATTTTCCAAATAGATGTTCCATGGAGTTTCAGGTCATTCCGAGAACTTTTGTTTCTGCACATAAATAACTCCATGGAAAGTCTGCTGAAAACAGCGTCAGTCCGGGTTAGTTCCATTCAAATCATGCAAGTTAGAGTCCAAAACAAGGGCAAAAGTGTTTGGAAAAGTAGATACGACGGAGACGTATCAACTTCCCCAATCTTAAACCTTTGCTTGTCCTCAAGCAATTCAGTTGATAAACTGAAAGTGATAAAGAAAAACTTTTACAAACTCTGTTTGCTCTTGTTGTTGTAAATATGTAAAGCCAGCATTCAAGTTTTCAGCAAAGATTATGAGTAACCACATTCACAATAACTCTTAGGTCTCATGTTTACTCATATCAATAGCATAATCAACTAGCGAGACATAATAATAAATCTCGGATGACAACACTTTATCAAAAAAAATCATAATATGATATAACAAGATGGTATCTCGCTAGCCCTTTCTGAGACCGCAAAACATAAATGCAGAGCACCTTTAAAGATTAAGGACTGACTAGACATTGTAATTCATGGTAAAAGAGATCCAATCATAGTCATACCCAATATAAATTAATAGTAATGGATGCAAATGACAGCTGCTGTCACAGCCCTAGAATTTGCCTGCAAATAGTTGCAACTGCATCCATGCATCATGTTTAAATTTTTGAAACTTGAATTAGGGGTGATCAATCCCTAGCACCAAAAAAAACTAAACCAGGTTCAACTTAAAAACATTTTCAATGAACCCAAAGTGCCTCAAGAAAAGTTCATGATTTTTGGTTAAGGTAGAAACATCTACCAAAAATGATGAATATATTTCTAGGATATTTTTCGATTTTTGAATTAACTCATATTGTATTTGAGTTGGGGTTATAAATTCCTATAAATACTTTTATAACTCCAATCATTGTGAAAAATATTGTGGGGCTTTGGGCTAGTCCATATTGCATCCACAAATAATTTCAGAAGCAACAAAAATGGTTTAGTATTATTACTAAATCAAAACAGAGCAAAATAAATAGAAAACAGAAAGAAAAATAGGAAAAGAGAGAAACTTACCTGGCGCTCACCTGCAGCAGAGCCGGCCCAGCTCCCGTTCTGGCCCAGCCCACCACCGCAAATCCCCTCACCCGTTGTCTACCTCTGCCTACTGGCAGAGGCGTGTCGCCCGCACGCGCATCGGACGCCACCTCTTGCTTCCACCTCCCGCTTTCTCCTCCGTCCTCGACCGAGCGCCTGGAGACGCCCCCGAGCCCCCTTGGTCCTCTCCCCTCTCGCCCCTGGGCCCCTTCCCTCCTCTGCTCTCTCCGCGCGGCACCACCGAACACACCCGAGGCCGCCCACGAGCACCGCCGCGGCCATAGCCTCCCTCGTGCCTCTCCTACATGACCTCGAGCTCCGCCGTCGACCCATACGCCGTCTACACTGAGCCACGCGACGGGAAGAGCCCCGGAACGCCGTCCCAGACGTCTTCTTCCTCCTCGGGTCACCGAGATCGCCGACGACCGTGCTCCCGCTCCGACGCGTCCCCGAGCCCGCTGACCTTCTCCTCCGCCGCCCAGTGAGCCCCGCCGTCTTTCCCCTCTCTTCTCGCTGCCGAACGCGTCCCCTAACCGTGCTCTTCACTGGAGCCGAAAGCTTCCGCCCGCCGGCCATGTCACCGCCGTCGCCGCAGCCGCTCATGCTCAAAACCGAGCGCGTCGCCGTGCTTAGCACAGCTCCACGGGCCCAGAGCAACCACCCGTTGCTCCTGCCATGCACCATAGCGACGTTTGCATCATCGCCCGAACCCCGGCCGCCGCATTTGAGGACGCCGCCGTCATTTTAGGTCACCTACGGCGACGCCACCTGCACCAAACGACGCGGACGGGTTCCAGCTCTGCGTAGCACCCCTCCGCGCATCAAACCATAGCCGGAGCAGCGATTCCGCAGCACTCCGCTGCGCCTGCCGTCGCCGGCGTCAAGCCGCCGGCGCGTTTGACCTTTGACCAGGGGTTTGACTCCCCTGAGCCACTCATGTGTGGGCCCAGGCCCCTAATTAACCTGGGTTTAGGGTTAGTTTAGCGTTAACTAACTTTGTTAATTAGCCTAGACAGTGACACGCGGGACCCACTGGTCAGATTTGACCAGGAACGGTCCTGTTGATTTGCTGACGTCACACCGACGTCATGCTGACGTAGTAAATGCGTTTTGGGGTTTTCTTATTTCAGAAATGATTTAGAAATTCCAGAAAATAGTTAAAACTTCTAAAAATCATAGAAAATCAACCGTAGCTCCAAATGAAATATTTTATATATGAAAAATGATCAGAAAAATCCAATCTATCCATCTGTACCATTTTCATGCATGTTTGAACAACTTACAGCCACTGTTTATGACAGTTTGAATAAATGGTATTTTAAATGTCCCATGTGGAGTTTGAATTTGAACCTAGTGTTCAAACCAACTCCATTTAAATCGTTGCTAGTTGCGTTAGCTCAAATCACATCATATTGCGATGTTATAATCATGCATCATAATTGTTGCATTGCATTGATTGTGTTCTTCCTTGTTTGCCGGTGTTTGTCCCCTCTCGATAGACGTGGTTCCGACGATGTGATCGATGACACCGATGAAGAACTATACTATCTTCAGAAGTGCCAGGCAAGCAAAACCCCCTTGTTCATTCCGATACAATCCCACTCTCTCGCTCCTGCTCTCTTTTACTGCATTAGGACAACAGCGATTCAACTGTTACATGCTACGGTAGTTGAACCCCTTTCCTCTGCATGACCTGTCATTGCCACAGTAAATAGATGAAACCCACTAGCATGAGTAGGATTTGTTTGAGCCCTGATGTGCCTACTCATTCATGCTTGTTTGTCATGCCTGCTATTGCTTAGAGTTGTGTCAGGTCTGATTCATCGGGGGTGAATTGGAAAGTTGTGAACATGTCCTACTGTTGAGAGCTAAGTGTGTGAACACGATTTGGTAAAGGTAGCGGTGAGAGGCCATGTAGGAGTACATGGTGGGTTGTCTCATTGCAGCCGTCCTCAAGAACTGAGTTCTGTGTTTGTGATCCATGAACAGTTACTACCACACATTGGAATGCTTAAGTGCCCCTCTCGACTTATTAATCAACCTGATCTCTGTCCAGGAGTTGCAACTAGTTTCTGGTGTTTGTAGGTAGTGTTAGTAGTCTACCAAGTGGCACCCGGTACAGGTGGGCTTGGGACAGACTAGGCACAGTGGCACGGTGTACCAAGTGGCACCCGGATGGTGGGCTTGGGAACCCTGCTCACATCGTTTGGGGCCGTGAGTGACACCCCGGCCGGATCTCCTTGCAGATGGAACCCGAATAGGCGATAAACCTGGACTAGAGACTTGTGTGGTTAGTCAGGTCGTGGCCGACTCCCTCGCCAGGCTTCCGCTTGAAGGTTGCCGAGATACACGACGTGTACATGGTGGTAAGTGGCGAGAGCGTGTGTGAAGAAGTACACCCCTGCAGGGACATAAATGATCTATTCGAATAGCCGTGTCCGCGGTAAAGGACTTCTGGGTTGCCTGTACAGTTCATAGACAAGTGAAAGTGGATACTCTAAAATGCGCAAGATAAGCGTGAGTGCTATGGATGGTGTTCTCGTAGGGAGATGGGAGCGGATCCATAGTGGTGTATTGATATGGTGAATATGCGGACTCGTGTGCGCCACCTCAACAGAGTTACTTGTAGTTGTAGTTCAGGTTAGCCACCGAGTCAAAGCTGGCTTGCTGCAGTCAAACTCCACCACCCCCTTTGTTGATACTGATGCATATGTAGCTAGTTCTGATGTAAGTCTTGCTGGGTACATTTGTACTCACGTTTGCCTATTTTATGTTTTGAAGAGAGACGCCAGTCTCGCTAGTAGTTCCGTGTGGACTTCGACGTTTAACTTGATACCTCAGCTACGATCTTGTGCCCTCGCCAGGATCTGGTAGATAGTCAGGCTTCTCAGCCTTTTTCATTTGTAGATGTCTGTACTCAGACATGTTAAGCTTCCGCGTGTGCTTTGACTTGTATGCTCTGAATGTTGGGTCATGAGACCCATGTTTGTAATATCTCGCTCCTCGGAGCCTAATAAATAAATACTTTGAGTCATAGAGTTTTGTTGTGATGCCATGTTGTATTTACACATATCAAGCATATTGTGTGTATGATTGAAATGCTTGGTATGTGTGGGATCCGACAACCTAGTTGTTTATCCTTGGTAGCCTCTCTTATGGGGAAATGTAGTCTTGTGCTTCCATGAGCCATAGTAGTCCGCTACAGCCCGGCTCACCGGAGTCCTGCTAGCCCAGCACTACTGCTCCGGAACACTTGACTATCCGGCATGTGATTCACTTCGTTCCTGTGTCTGTCCCTTCGGGGAAATGTCACGCGATGACATCCGGAGTCCTGCCTAGCCTGCTACAGCCCGGTTCACCGGAGTCTTGTTAGCCCAGTGCTATAGCCCGGATTCGCACGGTGCTGACCGACATGCTCGATGTTGATTCATGTATGCCTGTCCCCGTAAGTTAGTGCCACTTTGGGTTCACGACTAGTCATGTTGGCCCGGGTTCTCTGTCATATGGATGCTAGCGACACTATCATATACGTTAGCCAAAAAGGCGCAAACGGTCCTGGGCCATGGTAAGGCGACACCCGTGGGAATACCGTGCGTGAGGCCGCAAAGTGATATGAAGTGTTACCGGCTAGATCGATGTGACTTGGAATCGGGGTCCTGACAGCTGCGCTCTCTAGCTAGTGCTTTTTAATAAGAGGGTGATGACTCAACATAAAAGTAAATAGATAGGCCCTTCGCAGAGGGAAGCAGGGATTTGTAGAGGTGCCAGAGCTCGGTTTTGAAATAGAGATAAATAATATTTTGAGCAGCATACTTTCATTGTCAACATAACAACCAACAGATGGCGATATCTTCCATGCTACACACATTATAGGCGGTTCCCAACAGAATGGTAAAGTTTATACTCCCCCTCCACCAACAAGCATCAATCCATGGCTCGCTCGAAACAACGAGTGCCTCCAACAAGCAACAGTCCCAGGGGGAGTTTTGTTTGCAATTATTTTGATTTAGTTTGCATAAAGCATGGGACTGGGCATCCCGGTGACCAACCACTTTCTCGTGAGTGAGGAGCGGAGTCCACTCCTCTTGAGAATAACCCGCCTAGCATGGAAGATAAGGGCAGCCCTAGTTGATACATGAGCTATTCGAGCATACAAAACAGAATGTTTATTTGAAGGTTTAGAGTTTGGAACATACAAATTTACTTGGAATGGCAGGTAGATACCGCATATAGGAAGGTATAGTGGACTCATATGGAATAACTTTGGGGTTTAAGGGATTGGATGCACAAGCAGTATTCCCGCTTAGTACAAGTGAAGGCTAGCAAAAGTCTGGGAAGCGACCAACTAGAGAGCGACAACAGTCATGAACATGCATTAAAATTAATAAACATTGAGTACAAGCATGATTAGGATATAATCCACCATGAACATAAATATCGTGAAGGTTATGTTGATTTTGTTTCAACTACATGCGTGAACATGTGCCAAGTCGAGTCACTTAAATCATTCAAAGGAGGATACCACCCCACTATACCACATCACAACCATTTTAATAGCATGTTGGCACGCAAGGTAAACCATTATAACTCATAGCTAATCAAGCATGGCACGAGCAACTATGATCTCTAATTGTCATTGCAAACATGTTTATTCATAATAAGCTGAATCAAGAACGATGAACTAATCATATTTACAAAAACAAGAGAGGTTGAGTTCATACCAGCTTCTCTCATCTCAGTCAGTCCATCATATATCATCATAATTGCCTTTCACTTGCACGACCGAACGATGTGAATAATAATATGAGTGCACGTGCATTGGACTAAGCTGGAATCTGCGAGCATTCAATAAACAGGAGAAGACAAGGCAATATGGGCTCTTGGTTAAATAAAAAATAATGCATATAAGAGCCACTTCAACAATTTAATCATGGTCTTCTCCTATCGACCCCCAAAGAAAAGAAAAGAAATAAAACTATTTACACGGGATAGCTCCCAACAAGCAAAAGAAGAACGGGAAATCTTTTTGGGTTTTCTTTTTAATTATTACTACTACAGTAAGAAAAGTAAACTAACTAAAAGTTACTACTAATTTTTTTTGGTTTTTCTTAAAGTTCAACAAACACACAAGAAGAAAGCAAGAAAAAGAAAATAAACTAGCATGGATATTACAGTGAAAGAGTATGAGCACCGACATCTAGCAATGAGTGTGTGTAAACATAAATGTAATGTCGGTGGGAAATACATACTCCCCCAAGCTTAGGCTTTTGGCCTAAGTTGGTTTATTGCCACGGGTGGCCTGGCGGATATCCGTAGTTGTAGCCGGGGTCGTACTGAGATGAAGAAGACTCTGATTGCCACTGGCTGGCAGTCATCTCCAGATCCCAAAAGTAATCAGACTGTCATGGAGGCTCAAATTGTGGTTCCGGCTCAGGGGCTGGTGTTGGGTTCCTGTAGGCGTAAATGGCCGCCCACGGAACGAGATACGGGCCTTCAGATAAATTAAACAAGGAAGGAGCAGGCAAGGTAATAGTCTCAGGGTGATGTTTATCAAAGAACAATTTGTATTTAAGCTCCCCTTCCTTGTTCTTAACAATAAAGTCATGCGCTACCATACTCTTATAATCTAAATAAGCAGTGGGTAGCAATTTTTCTTCTTTTTCATAGTGCCTAATAGGTATATTATAATATGCAGCAAGGCCTGAAGCGTAAATACCTCCAAAGATGGGACCCTTAGTACGGTTCAGACTTAATCGTTTAGCAATAATACTGCCCATACTAACAGTGTTAACGGAAAATAAACCATGGAACAAAATGATAATATCAGGAACACTAAGGTTTCCACAGTTTCCGCGACCAATCAAGCAACGACTAGCAAATATGGCAAAGTAGCGTAAAACAGGAAAATGTATGCTAGTGATTCTTGCATCGGAAACCTTCCTGGTTTCCCCCACAGTAATGGTGTCAATAAACCCGTCCACATCTTTACGATGTGGTTCATGTAAGGTACCCTCGAAGGGTATTTTGCAAACCTTGCAAAATTCATCTAGTGGCATCTTCTTAACAACATCATATAAATGAAACTCTACTGAAGGAGGTGATTCCTTAGGAAAATAGTAGAAGTTTTGCACAAAAGTATTGGTGAGTAAGAGATACTGATGACGTTGGTCGCGGAGGAAGTCGGTGAGGCCAGCATTCTTAGCCAATGAATAGAAATCATCATAAATCCCGGCTTCTCTCAAGAAATCATCGGAAGGCCATTCACACGGTCGGACCTCCGCGGTGCGAGGCAAATTATATTTGGGCCTCTGTGCTTCTTCATTTTGCTTTTCCTTCGAGCTTCGGCTCGATGAGCCCCTCAAAAATCTCTTCATTATTTTCTGAAAATTTCTGAAATTTTTAGTAACTTCAAACAAAAGTGAACCAAGCTCAACAAAATTGATAGCAACTACTCCTACAAGTGCCTAGAGACTATATCATGCATTGTAACTACTTGGAACCATATAAATTTGACATGCAAGCTCAAGAACATGGTCACCTAGGCAGCACAAATTTGCAATGAATAGAGCACTAGAACAAAAACTAATTGGACCAATGGAGGAGTCACATACCAAGGAACAATCCCCCCAAGTAGTTTTGTGAGAGGTGCTTTGAGCAAGGAGATCGAAAATTGCAGCAAAATGAGCTAGAACGCGTGCTTGAGCTGGATATTGGTGTTTGTGGGAGGAAGAAGGAGTGTGTGGGTGCAGGAATAAGTGGAGGGGGGCCACCGTGGGACCACGAGGCAGGGGGGCGCGCCCTCCACCCTCGTGGCCAGGTGCTTGCCCCTCCTGCTGTGTTCTCAGTGCCAGATATTCTCAAATATTCTAGAAAAAATCATATTCCATTTTCAGGGCATTTGGAGAACTTTTATTTTCGGGGTATTTTTATATTGCACAGATAAATCAGAAAACAGACAGAAAAATACTATTTTTACTTTATTTCAACTAAATAACAGAAAGTAGAGAGAGGGTACAGAAGGTTGTGCCTTCTAGTTTCATCCATCTCATGCTCATCAAAAGGAATCCACTAACAAGGTTGATCAGGTCTTGTTAACAAACTCATTCCGAGTAACATGGAACCGGAGAAATTTCGAATAACACTATGTTACCTCAACGGGGATATGCACATCCCCTATAATAAGAATATCATATTTCTTCTTGACAGTAGGAAGAGGAAATTCAAAACCTCCAAATATAATCGATGGAATTTTTCCAATAGAATTGATACTATGGACTTGAGGTTGTTTCCTCGAAAAGTGTACCGTATGCTCATTGCCATTAACATGAAAAGTAACATTGCCTTTATTGCAATCAATAACAGCCCCTACAGTATTCAAAAAGGGTCTTCCAAGAATAATAGACATACTATCGTCCTTGGGAATATCAAGAATAACAAAGTCCGTTAAAATAGTAACGTGTATAGCAGTTGATTTATCAGCCATTTGCAAAGATATTTCAGTAGGTGTCAACTTATTCAAATCAAGTCTACGATATAAAGAGAGAGGCATAACACTAACACCGGCTCCAAGATCACATAAAGCAGTTTTAACATAGTTTCTTTTAATGGAGCATGGTATAGTAGGTACTCCTGGATGTCCAAGTTTCTTTGGTATTCCACCCTTAAAAGTATAATTAGCAAGCATGGTGGAAATCTCAGCTTCTGGTATCTTTCTTTTATTAGTAACAATATCTTTCATATACTTAGCATAAGGATACATTTTGAGCATATCAGTTAATCGCATACGTAAAAAAGATAGGTCTAATCATTTCAGCAAAGCGCTCAAAAACCTCATCATCCTTTTTCTTGGATGGTTTGGGAGGGAAAGGCATGGGTTTCTGAACCCATGGTTCTCTTTCTTTACCGTGTTTCCTAGCAACAAAGTCTCTCTTATCGTAACGTTGATTCTTTGATTGTGGGTTATCAAGATCAATAGCAGGTTCAATTTCTACATCATTATCATTGCTAGGTTGAGCATCATCATGAACATCATCATTAGCATTTTCATTAGGTTCATGTTCATTACCAGATTGTGTTTCAGCATCAGAAATAGAGATATCATTTGGATTCTCAGGTGGTTCAGTAATAGGTTCACTAGAAGCATGCAAAGTCCTATCATTTTTCTTTTTCTTCTTTTTAGAAGGACTAGGTGCATCAATATTATTTCTCTGAGAATCTTGCTCAATTCTCTTAGGGTGGCCTTCAGGATACAAAGGTTCCTGAGTCATCTTACCAGTTCTAGTAGCCACTCTAACAACATAATCATTTTTCTTACGATTCATTTCATTGAGCAAATCATTTTGAGCTTTAAGTACTTGTTCTACTTGAGTGGTAACCATAGAAGCATGTTTACTAATGAGTTTAAGCTCACCTTTAACATTAGCCATATAATCACCCAAGTGTTCAATCATATAAGCATTTTGTTTTAATTGTCTACCAAAATAAGCATTGAAATCTTCTTGCTTAACCATGAAGTTATCAAACTCATCCAAGCATTGGCTAGCAATTTTAGTAGGAGGGATTTCAGCTTTATCATATCTATAGAGAGAATTTACCTTTACTACCTGTGTCGGGTTATCAAGACCATGAGGTTCTTCAATAGGTGGAGGATTAAGATCATATGTTTCTTCGACAGGCGGTAAATTAAGACCATGTATTTCTTCAATAGGAGATAAATTCTTAACATCTTCAGCTTTAATACCTTTTTCTTTCATAGATTTGTTTGCCTCTTGCATATCTTCAGGACTAAGAAATAGAACACCTCTCTTCTTCGGAGTTGGTTTAGGAATAGGCTCAGGAGTTGGCTCAGGAAGTGTCCAATTATTTTCATTTGTCAACATATTATTCAATAGAATTTCAGCTTCATCCGGTGTTCTTTCCCTGTAAACAGAACCAGAACAACTATCCAGGTAATCTCTGGAAGCATCGTATAGACCATTATAAAAGATATCAAGTATTTCATTTTTCTTCAGAGGATGATCAGGCAAAGCATTAAGTAACTTGAGAAGCCTCCCCCAAGCTTGTGGGAGACTCTCTTCTTCAATTTGCACAAAATTGTATATTTCCCTTAAAGCAGCTTGTTTCTTATGAGCAGGGAAATATTTAGCAGAGAAGTAATAAATCATATCCTGGGGACTACGCACACAACTAGGATCAAGAGAATTAAACCATATCTTAGCATCACCCTTTAATGAGAACGGAAATATTTTAAGGATATAAAGATAGCGAGATCTCTCATCATTAGTGAATAGGGTGGCTATACCATTTAACTTAGTAAGATGTGCCACAACAGTTTCAGATTCATAGCCATGACCGGATTCAACCAAAGTAATTATATCAGGATCAACAGAGAATTCATAATCCTTATCAGTAACACAGATAGGTGAAATAGCAAAACCAGGGTCAGGTTTCATTCTAGCATTAAGAGATTGCTGCCTCCATTTAGCTAATAACATCTTGAGCTCATATCTATCTTTGCAAGCTAAAATAGCTAAAGCAACTTCTTTTTCAAAAACATAACCCTCAGGAATAACAGGCGAGTCTTCATCATCACTTTCATCAATATAATCAATTTCAATAATTTCTTTCTCTCTAACCCTAGCAATTTTTTCATCAAGAAATTCACTAAGTGGCACAATAGTATCAAGCATAGAAGTAGTTTCATCATAAGTATCATGCATAGCAGAAGTGGCATCATCTATAACATGCGACATATCAGAACGAATAGCAGAAGCAGGTTTAGGTGTCGCAAGCCTACTCAAATCAGAAGGTGAATCAAGTGCAGAGCTAGATGGCAGTTCCTTACCTCCCCTCGTAGTTGAGGGATAAATTGTTGTCTTAGCGTCTTTCAAGTTCTTCATCGTGACCAGCAGATATAAATCCCAAGTGACTCAAAGAATAGAGCTATGTTCCCCGGCAACGGTGCCAGAAAATAGTCTTGATAACCCACAAGTATAGGGGATCGCAACAGTTTTCGAGGGTAGAGTATTCAACCCAAATTTATTGATTCGACACAAGGGGAGCCAAAGAATATTCTCAAGTATTAGCAGCTGAGTTGTCAATTCAACCACACCTGGATAACTTAGTATCTGCAGCAAAGTATTTAGTAGCAAAGTAATATGGAAGTAACGGTAACGGTAACGGTAGCAAAAGTAATATTTTTGGTGTTTTGTAGTGATTGTAACAGCAGCAACGGAAAAGTAAATAAGCGAAGACCAATATATGAAAAGCTCGTAGGCATTGGATCGGTGATGGAGAATTATGCCGGATGCGGTTCATCATGTAACAATCATAACATAGGGTGACACAGAACTAGCTCCAATTCATCAATGTAATGTAGGCATGTATTCCGAATATAGTCATACGTGCTTATGGAAAAGAACTTGCATGACATCTTTTGTCCTACCCTCCCGTGGCAGCGGGGTCCTAATGGAAACTAAGGGATATTAAGGCCTCCTTTTAATAGAGTACCGGAACAAAGCATTAGCACATAGTGAATACATGAACTCCTCAAACTATGGTCATCACCGGGAGTGGTCCCGATTATTGTCACTTCGGGGTTGCCGGATCATAACACATAGTAGGTGACTATAGACTTGCAAGATAGGATCAAGAACTCATATATATTCATGAAAACATAATAGGTTCAGATCTGAAATCGTGGCACTCGGGTCCTAGTGTCAAGCATTAAGCATAGCAAAGTCATAGCAACATCAATCTCAGAACATAGTGGATACTAGGGATCGAACCCTAACAAAAGTAACTCGATTACATGATAGATCTCATCCAACCCATCACTGTCCAGCAAGCCTATGATGGAATTACTCACGCACGGCGGTGAGCATCATGAAATTGGTGATGGAGGATGGTTGATGATGACGACGGCGACGAATCCCCCTCTCCGGAGCCCCGAACGGAATCCAGATCAGCCCTCCCGAGAGGTTTTAGGGCTTGGCGGCGGCTCCGTATCGTAAAACACAATGAATCCTTCTCTTTGATATTTTTCTCCCCGAAAGTGATTATATGGAGTTGGAGTTGAGGTCGGTGGAGCGTCAGGGGGCCCACGAGGTAGGGGGGCGCGCCCTAGGGGGGCAGGCGCGCCCCCACCCTCGTGGGCAGGGTGTGGGCCCCCTGACGTGGATTTTTCTTCCTGTATTTTTCTTAGTTTCCAAATAGATGTCCCGTGGAGTTTCAGGTCATTCCGAGAACTTTTGTTTCTGCACATAAATAACACCATGGAAAGTCTGCTGAAAACAGCGTCAGTCCGAGTTAGTTCCATTCAAATCATGCAAGTTAGAGTCCAAAACAAGGGCAAAAGTGTTTGGAAAAGTAGATACGACGGAGACGTATCAGCACTGTCCACTTCCGAGTTGGTGATGGACATATCTTCTGAGTCCTCAGCCGAAGGACAGTCCGGCGCCACTCCCATATCGTCCTTTGTCTCTTCGGCTGAGACCGGGTCCCGGCTGTCGGGAGTACATCCGGCCGGATCCCTGGACACAGTCCGGCGAACTCTTTTCCTGATACAGGACGAACACGCAAGTCTCAGTTGGATGCAACTGCTAAAGACATATTTACAAACCCATACCTCTTTGATGAGGGCCCGACCGTGTCTTCGTTTGCCTTCCTCTTCGAAGGCTTGCCCGGTGTAGGAGCTGCTCTCTTCGGCATCGCTCCTGGGGTAACGCGGCACGTCGAATGCCTCCCCTTTGGAGCACGAGATAGTGCAGTGGGTGAGGCGGAACGAGGAAACCCCTTTGGGGAAAATGTCTCCTGATTACTTACATGGGAGGCGGGAAGAAGACAAGGGTAGTCGGCGATGATGGCCACTTCCGTGCCGTCGTAGGTCGCCTGGTAAAACGTCCCGTCCACGACGCTGGTTGGAATTGGTCAAGGACTATGATGTCGGTATTCACTACCATCCAGGGAAGGCAAATGTGGTGGCCGATGCCCTTAGTCGAAACCCCAGCCCAGACAGTGACGGTCCCCAAAACTTGAGGCCTGAGTTTCAGCAAGAGTTCGCTAAGCTCAACATGGTGTTAGTCTCTGAGGGCACCGTATCAAATCTGGAGATACAACCCACCCTAGTGGAACAAATTAAGAAGGCTCAACAGGGACATCCCAGCATCGAAGGTATAAGAAAGAAACTGAACCTTGGTAAGGCTTCTGAGTTCGTCACGGACAGTGAAGGAATAATATGGTACGGAGACAGACTTTGCGTACCTAACATTGAGGAGCTCAAGCAAAAAATCTTAACCGAAAGCCACACCGCTCCGTACTCGATCCACCCTGGAGGAACCAAAATGTACAAGGACATTCAAGAAAGATTTTGGTGGCACGGTATGAAAAGAGATATAGCCACTTTTATTGCTTGTTGCGATTCATGTCAGCACATCAAGGCCGAGCATCAAAAGCCAGCAGGGCTACTCCAGCCAAACAGGATACCGGAGTGGAAATGGGATGAAATAGGAATGGACTTCATTGTCGGATTACCTCGATCACAACGCGGGAATGACGCCATATGGGTCATCACAGACCGACTAACCAAGGTTGCTCATTTCATTCCCGTGAAGACTACCTACTCCACGCAAAGACTGGCCAAACTTTATCTCTCCCGTATAGTTTGTTTGCATGGAGTCCCAAAGACTATAATATCCGACCGAGGCACACAGTTTATCTCCAAATTTTGGGATCACCTGCAACAAGCTCTGGGCACGCAACTGGCTTTCAGTACAGCGTACCACCCTCAGACTGATGGACAAACGGAACATGTAAACCAAATCCTAGAGGATATGCTGAGAGCCTGTGTGCTCACCTATGGGTCCAGTTGGGAAGAGAGTTTGCCGTATGCCGAGTTTGCTTACAACAACAGTTACCAAGCCAGCTTGCAAATGGCACCCTTTGAAGCATTGTACGGACGGAGGTGTCGTACCCCACTGAATTGGTCAGAAACAGGTGACAGCCGTATCTTCGGCCCAGACATGCTTAAAGAGGCCGAGGAGAAAGTTAAGTAGATCAGAGACAGACTGAAGACAGCATAGAGCCGACAAAAGAGCTACTACGATAAAAAACATCGTGAGGTCAGCTTTGAACCCGGTGATTCCGTATACCTACGAGTGTCTCCTATGAGGGGCCTGCAACGGTTCAAAATTAAGGGGAAGCTAGCCCCGAGATTTATCGGACCATTTTGTGTAGAGGCACGAAGAGGCACAGTATCCTACAAGCTAAACTTACCCAAGGAGCTGTCAGACGTCCATGACGTATTCCATGTCTCCCAATTGAGAAAATGTGTGAGTAACCCGGAGAAGCATGTATCTCACGAGAGCATTCATGTGCAACCAGATCTCACCTACAGAGAGTGACCAGTAAAGATACTGGAAGTGTCTGAACGGAGGACCCGTCAGAAAACGACAAAGTTTTTTAGAGTTCAGTGGAGCAACCACACTGAGGATGAAGCTACATGGGAAAGGGAAGATTTTCTTAAGGCAGAGTACCCATATCTATTTGAGGATCAGCAGAAATCTCGAGGACGAGATTTTTCCTAAGGGGGTAGGTGTTGTGACACCCAAAATTTTAATTGGATTTTTCAAAAAAATTTATTTGACTTAAGGGAGGTGATTTAAATTTTTCTTCAAAAGAACCCTCCCTCTCAAAATATTTTTTTGGCAAAGAGTTTTATTTGGATTCACCCAAGACTTGTTTTTGGTCTTGGAGGTCTTTGCCTTTTATTTGGACTCAAACCAAAATGCTTTCCACTTGACAAAAATGTCTTTTGAAAATCTCTTTGGAAATACTCTATAGCTTTTGGAATAATCCTTTAGCACTTTCAACAATTCTCTCTTGCCATGGCCTTAGTGCAAATCCACTCTCCTAAACCTTCCTTCATCTTTGGATCATGATTTGCATCAAATCCAGCAAGTTGAACCTCCCCATATATTTATTTTCCATTCAAATCTTATCAAAACAATTTCTGCCCTCTATTCTAGTCTTTGGAGGTTTACAAAGGAACTACTCCTTCTGCTTTGATTTTTGCCCCCAAACCTTTTCCCCTTCCTAGTCCTTTGTACCCTCAACCAATATCCATGAAGATCCACTGGTCTTCATTTCAAAATTTTCAAACTATCCTTGCTGCAAGTTTGGACCAGATTTGTCAAATTTGATGGAATTCATTCAAATCCTTTTCCAAAAATTCTGAGTAAAATCAGGCAGCCTCTGGGTGCATTGAGTGGTCACCTCACCAAGTCCCAGCCCCAGGAAAATTTTTCTGCTTGCCTAATCATTCTGTCGAACACCTGCAGGGCATTGTCAAAATCAGGTTCAGAAAATTCAGAGAACAGTTCAGTACCCACTGTCGTTTTCTTCAGAACAT
This sequence comes from Triticum aestivum, assembly GCF_018294505.1. Taxonomy (NCBI): domain Eukaryota; kingdom Viridiplantae; phylum Streptophyta; class Magnoliopsida; order Poales; family Poaceae; genus Triticum; species Triticum aestivum. The sequence continues at coordinate 597,157,215 of NC_057799.1, forward strand.
CTCCTCGATCTCGCCAGTAACCGCGTTGGCACCTTGCTCCCCGTCCCCTCCCCCTTGTCCCTGCACCACACGAGCGCCTGGAGCCTTGCGGACATCGGCGACGAGCTGGAGGAGGTGCGCCGCCCCGTGACCGACGCCAGCGGCGGCTTTGCGGCCGCCAGAGAGAGGCGCGGCGCAGACGGCGCCACCCAGCGCCGCCCAAGCCACCGGAGGTCGCCGCGTGGCCTTCCACTCCCCAGAACGCGCTGCCACTCTCGTCGTGAACCACTGGGCGCGGAGCACGCTCTCTGCCGCCGTCGTGCCCGTGCGGCCACCCCACCGTGGATCAGCGCCATTACGCCAAGCCCGACCCAGTTTAGCAGTGGAACGGCACCAGTAAACCTCCCTGATGCTGCCTGGCCACTCAAACCCCCTGCTCAACCACTGCCTCGCCGTAATCGCTCACCGGAGATTCTCCGTTGACGGCCATCCTCTCGATCCGCCTATAAATAGAGGCCCCGAGCTTCATCTCGAACCCACACCACCTCTGCACTCCACCAAGACCCTGCCTAGCCACTGGAAGAACCCCGAGGAGGTCTCCTTCCTCAGCTCCGGCCGCCGCGACCCGCCACGGGATCCAGCTCGATTCACTCCCGTGCGTGCACCTCTGCCTCCCTTTTCTTGCCAGTAGCCCTCTAGTGCATCCCTCCTTCTGACCCGCGCTTCAATTCGGAGTTTGCAGCTCGCCACCGGAGTTCTCCACCACCACCCGAACCGCCGTCCGCCGGAGAAAGTGTCGCCGTCGATGTGGTGCTCTCCGTCGGTCGAGTCCACCACCCACCGACGCGGAAGGACGCGCTGAAGCTCTTGGTACACTCCGATCTCCCTGTCTCGCCGTGGTTCGACGTCGGCGACCACCGCGGTCTTCGGGCGCCGGCGAGCTTTTTAAACCTGACATGTGGACCCCCCCTGTCAGCCTCTCTTCTGTTTCCCCTCGCGAAACATTTTCTGTTGGCGCCTTCGGGCAAATACGCTTCCCTTTTGAGCTTGCGCGTTTTTATTCGAAGCGTTTTCTGTTTTCTCAGTTTAAACCCTGGAACTTTTCTGTTTCATTACAGATGAGTCCCTGGACAGAAACCTTTATAACTTTTTAATAAAAAGGTGATTTTTGAGTGATTCTTTTTCTGACAGTCTTAAAATTTTATCTAGTTTTTTATGGGATTTATTTGGAATTTTTTTGGAGAAGTTTTTATGCACGCGTTGGTTTTCACGTTAGTGCCCGTTTTCGTTATGCCGTAGGTTCCGGAAGAGGTGACAGAGCTGCGAACTTCGCCGAGCTAGACTCCGACTTCTCCAAACCAGGCAAGCATGTTTGAACCTTTGATATGATAGGTGTTTGGCATGTTTGCGTGTAAGTTTGTGCGTGGCATATGAGTGTCAGTGAGTACCTCGTTGCTTGTGAGGCAACTACCCGCATGTTCCAAAGTTGCGATGACCTCTAGTGAGAGATGGCCTAATCATGTGGTGACATGAAGGGCAGCAAGGTGGTACTGTTGTAGCATACCAGCCTTGCGTCATCCGACGTATTCCGACGTTAACGTGGACGGAGTCACGTTATCGTTCTTTCCCCTTCCGTGCTACCACATGTTTCTTTGCCAGGATGCGGTTTAGTAAGTTGGTAACCTCTTTCCGTGTACACACCAAACAGAGGGGCCGGGATGATGGTTCCTTGGCCCAGGATTAAAGCCAGTCATCCGGTCAGGGGGCATGGGTGTTTCCGGTTGGGACCGAGAGGGGGGGCACCCCCTTAGAGCGCGCGTATAGAAATTTGATCCCATGCTACGCGAGGTTGTAGCCTCTCCGTCTCAAGGTTTTTCTTGAACGTTGCCGAGGGTTATCCCTGGCTTCGGAATGTTGAATGGGTGTGTACTGTTTAGACGTGTTTCTTCCAAAACACCGTAAACGGAACTAGTCCCCGTGACTACTGAAATCCGTTGGCTGTGGTTGAGTACAAACTCTGCAGAGTCAAATCCTTCCAAGTCATCATGATCAATTAGAGTAACCAGTATATCCAGATCTATCCTCGTGAAAATTTTATCCCCGGTGAACAAGCACAAGTGGTAAACCCAGTTTAATTATTATTCCTGTGGATGGACTAACCTCATATTTGTCTCGTACTTGTAATAATTTATGTTCTCGAGCTACTGGATTATTGAATTACAATGTAAGCCCTTTATGTGATGTCGCTCAGACGTCCGACTGTGGCATGTATGTCTTCTATTTTCTGTTATAAGCCCTTTATGTGGTGTCGCCCTGACGCCCGACTGCGGCATTAATATTCTTGCAGTTTCCTCTCGAGGAGTCATTCAGACCCTCGTTTGGCACCAGTATTATTATTCTTGCAGTTTCCTCTCGAGGAGTCATTCAGACCCTCGTTTGGCACCAGTATTATTATTCTTGCAATTTCCTCTCGAGGAGTCATTCAGACCCTCGTTTGGCACCAGTATTATTATTCTTGCAGTTTCCTCTCGAGTAGTCATTCAGACCCTCGTTTGGCACCCAGTATTTATTTTTGGGATTTCGGGAGGACTACCACCCGACTTCTCTGTTATTTTCCCATGCATTATTATCTCTATGTCTGAACACACTGGTTAAATCTATTCATATGCTTCATGTTTACATTTGTTATATCTTATGTCCGAACTATCTTGCGAGTACTTTCATAGTACTCACCTGGCTTGTTGATTTGGCCAGATGTTGACGAAGGCGATCTCTTGGATGAAGAGTTTGATAGTGCGTCCGACGCCTAGAGGAGTCCCAGTCAGTCCTGTGCGATCTTGGATTTTGGTCACTTGTATTATATACGCTTCCGCCACCCGCAATAAGTCTCCTCGAGCCTCACTCCGACGCTCGAAGAGCTGTAGTTTTCAGGAGTCATATCACCCACTCCGCTGTGATATTTCCACCACTGTTGTTATCGTGAGTTAGTAGTTATGCCACCCTATCCGCCGTTATGTTTTATCGGCGTTCATGTAATAAATTGTTGAGCAGTCTCCGCTCAACCTTGTATTATATTCAGTACTCCTGGTATTTTTCTTCTGTGACCAAGATATTGTCTACCAGTGAGAAGGAATTCTTCCTTACTGGTCCGTAAAAGGGATTGGTCTCTCAATAAATATTTTATTGAAAAACCGGTCGTGACAGAACTCTTGCGAACTCGGGGAGACCCCTGCGGACTGGGTCTGGTAGCGCGACGTCCTCAATATAGAACCATTCGGACGACCACTCTTCGGATGCCTTCTTTGGTGTGCCGGATAGGTATCCGGTCTCGGCGATGCGCCATATTTCGGCTCCGCCCACTTCAAATATTGATCCCTCGTGGTTGCGCAGGACGAGACAGAATAACTTTCTCCACAATTCAAAATGGGCCTCACAACCCAGGAAAAGCTCACAAAGGGCAACATAGCCCGCGATATGCAGGATGGAGGCCGGAGTAAAGTTGTGCAGTTGGAGGCCATAATACTCCAGAAGCCCGCGGAGGAATGGATGAATTGGAAATCTGACACCTCTTAGCAGATATGGGACAAAACGCACTCGTTCCCCCTGGATGGATTGGGGAAATCTTCAGCCTGAACACACTCGTTCCCCCGGGACGGATTGAGGACGGCCAATCCTACTCGAACAGGGACTAGATCTGCGGGGGGAAGAAATCCCTATGTTTGCAACTTCTCCAGCTGACCATGGGATACGGAGCACCTCTCCCACTCGCCTTTTTCTGGGCTACAGGGACGGGAGGAAGAGCTGGGTGCGCTCGCCAGGTTGGGATGGTCTTTTCTGGCAGTCTCTGAGGATTTTTTCCGTGTGGTTCCAAATGGATCTGGGATCCAATCTCTTTAAATAGATGCTCTTTTTCGTGGCTAGCGTGTTATATGCAAAAAATACTCTGACCTCTCGCATTTGCTCGACACGTGGAACCTGAAGCTGTTGACGCACAGAAGCCTGTTGGGGAACGTAGTAATTTCAAAAAAAATTCCTACGGACACGCAAGATCATGGTGATGCATAGCAACGAGAGGGGAGAGTGTTGTCTACGTACCCTCGTAGACCGAAAGCGGAAGCGTTAGCACAACGCGGTTGATGTAGTCGTACGTCTTCATGATCCGACCGATCAAGTACCGAACGTACGGCACCTCCGAGTTCAGCACACGTTCAGCCCGATGACGTCCCTCGAACTCCGATCCAGCCAAGTGTTGAGGGAGAGTTTTGTCAGCACGACGGCGTGGTGACAATGATGATGTTCTACCGACGCAGGGCTTCGCCTAAGCACCGCTACAGTATTATCGAGGTGGACTATGGTGGAGGGGGGCACCGCACACGGCTAAAA
>NC_057799.1:597161917-597265142 GCF_018294505.1 Triticum aestivum
CCGGCCAGGAGGAGGCGTGCCAGGAGGAGTCCTACTCCCACCGGGAGTAGGACTCCCTCCCTTCCTTGTTGGATTAGGAGAAGGGGGAAAGAGGAGGGAGAGAGGAAGGAAAGGGGGGGGGGGCGCCGTCCCCCTCTCCTTGTCCTATTCGGACCAGAGGGGGAGGGGTGGCCCTGCCCTAGCCGCCTCTCCTCTTCTCCACTAAGGCCCACTATGGCCCATTAAGCCCCCCGGGGGTTCCGGTAACCCCTCGGTAGTCCGGTAAAATCCCGATTTCACCCGAAACACTTCCGATAGCCAAATATAGGCTTCCAATATATCAATCTTCATGTCTCGACCATTTTGAGACTCCTCGTCATGTCCGTGATCACATCCGGGACTCCAAACAACCTTCGGTACATCAAAACTCGTAAACTCATAATATAACCGTCATCGAAACATTAAGCGTGCGGACCCTACGGGTTCGAGAACTATGTAGACATGACCGAGACACGTCTCCGGTCAATAACCAATAGCGGAACCTGGATGCTCATATTGGCTCCCACATATTCTACGAAGATCTTTATCGGTCAGACCGCATGACAACATACGTTGTTCCCTTTGTCATCGGTATGTTACTTGCCCGAGATTCGATCGTCGGTATCTTAATACCTAGTTCAATCTCGTTACCGGCAAGTCTCTTTACTCATTCCGTAATACATCATCCCACAACTAACTCATTAGTTGCAATGCTTGCAAGGCTTAAGTGATGTGCATTACCGAGTGGGCCCAGAGATACCTCTCCGACGATCGGAGTGACAAATCCTAATCTCGAAATACGCCAACCCAACAAATACCTTCGGAGACACCTGTAGAGCACCTTTATAATCACCCAGTTATGTTGTGACGTTTGGTAGCACACAAAGTGTTCCTCTGGTAAACGGGAGTTGCATAATCTCATAGTCATAGGAACATGTATAAGTCATGAAGAAAGCAATAGCAGAATACTAAACGATTGAGTGCTAAGCTAACGGAATGGGTCAAGTCAATCACATCATTCTTCTAATGATGTAATCCCGTTAATGAAATTACAACTCATGTCTATGGTTAGGAAACTTAACCATCTTTGATCAACGAGCTAGTCAAGTAGAGGCATACTAGTGACACTCTGTTTGTCTATGTATTCACACATGTATTATGTTTCCGGTTAATACAATTCTAGCATGAATAATAAACATTTATCATGAAATAAGGAAATAAATAATAACTTTATTATTGCCTCTAGGGCATATTTCCTTCAGTCTCCCACTTGCACTAGAGTCAATAATCTCGATCACATCGCCATGTGATTTAACATCAATAGTACACATCACCATGTGATTAACACGCATAGTTCACATCGTCATGTGACCAACACCCAAAGGGTTTACTAGAGTCAATAATCTAGTTTACATCGCTAAGTGATTAATACCCAAAGAGTACTAAGGTGTGATCATGTTTTGCTTGTGAGAGAAGTTTAGTCAACGGGTCTGCCACATTCAGATCCGTATGTATTTTGCAAATTTCTATGTCAACAATGCTCTGCACGGAGCTACTCTAGCTAATTGCTCCCACTTTCAATATGTATCCAGATTGAGACTTAGAGTCATCTGGATCAGTGTCATAACTTGCATCGACGTAACCCTTTACGACGAACCTTTTTGTCACCTCCATAATCGAGAAACATATCCTTATTCCACTAAGGATAATTTTGACCGCTGTCCAGTGATCTACTCCTAGATCACTATTGTACTCCCTTGCCAAAATTAGTGTAGGGTATACAATAGATCTGGTACACAGCATGGCATACTTTATAGAACCTATGGCTGAGGCATAGGGAATGACTTTCATTCTCTTTCTATCTTCTACCGTGGTCGGGTTTTGGGTCTTACTCAATTTCACACCTTGTAACACAGGCAAGAACTCTTTCTTTGACTGTTCCATTTTGAACTACTTCAAAAACTTGTCAAGGTATGTACTCATTGAAAAAACTTATCAAGCGATTTGATCTATCTCTATAGATCTTGATGCTCAATATGTAAGCAGCTTCACCGAGGTCTTTCTTTGAAAAACTCCCTTCAAACACTCCTTTATGCTTTGCAGAATAATTCGACATTATTTCCGATCAACAATATGTCATTCATATATACTTATCACAAATGCTGTAGTGCTCCCACTCACTTTCTTGTAAATACATGCTTCACCGCAAGTCTGTATAAAACTATATGCTTTGATCAACTTGTCAAAGCGTATATTCCAATTCCGAGATGCTTGCACCAGTCCATAGATTGATCGCTGGGGCTTGCATATTTTGTTAGCACCTTTAGGATTGACAAAACCTTCTGGTTGCATCATATACAACTCTTCTTTAAGAAATCCATTAAGGAATGTAGTTTTGACATCCATTTGCCAAATTTCATAATCTTAAAATGCGGCAATTGCTAACATGATTCAGACAGACTTAAGCATCACTACGGGTGAGAAAGTCTCATCGTAGTCAATCCCTTGAACTTGTCGAAAACCTTTCGCAACAAGTCGAGCTTTGTAGACAGTAACATTACCGTCAGCGTCTGTCTTCTTCTTGAAGATCCATTTATTTTCTATGGCTTGCCGATCATCGGGCAAGTCAACCAAAGTCCATACTTTCTTCTCATACATGGATCCCATCTTAGATTTCATGGCCTCAAGCCATTTTGTGGAATCTGGGCTCATCATCGCTTCCTCATAGTTCGTAGGTTCGTCATGGTCAAGTAACATGACCTCCAGAACAGGATAACCATACCACTCTGGTGCGGATCTTACTCTGGTTGACCTACGAGGTTGGGTAGTAACTTGATCTGAAGTTTCATGATCATCATCATTAGCTTCCTCACTAATTGGTGTAAGTGTCACAGGAACCGGTTTCTGTGATGAACTACTTTCCAATAAGGGAGCAGGTACAGTTACCTTATCAAGTTCTACTTTCCTCCCACTCACTTCTTTCGAGAGAAACTCCTTCACTAGAAAGGATCTATTCTTAGCAACGAATGTCTTGCCTTCGGATCTGTGATAGAAGGCGTACCCAACAGTCTCCTTTGGGTATCCTATGAAGACACATTTCTCCGATTTGGGTTCGAGCTTATCAGGTTGAAGCTTTTTCACATAAGCATCGCAGCCCCAAACTTTAAGAAATGACAACTTTGGTTTCTTGCCAAACCACAGTTCATAAGGCATCGTCTCAACGTATTTCGATGGAGCCCTATTTAACGTGAATGCGGCCGTCTCTAAAGCATAACCCCAAAATGATAGCGATAAATCAGTAAGAGACATCATAGATCGCACCATATCTAGTAAAGTATGATTACGACGTTCAGACACACCATTACGCTGTGGTGTTCCGGGTGGCGTGAGTTGGGAAACTATTCGGCGTTGTTTCAAATGTAGACCAAACTCGTAACTCAAATATTCTCCTCCACGATCAGATCGTAGAAACTTTATTTTCTTGTTACGATGATTTTCAACTTCTCTCTGAAATTCTTTGAACTTTTCAAATGTTTCAGACTTATGTTTCATTAAGTAGATATACCCTTATCTGCTTAAATCATCTGTGAAGGTGAGAAAATAACGATACCCGCCGCGAGCCTCAATATTCATTGGTCCACATACATTAGTATGTATGATCTCCAATAAATCGGTTGCTCGCTCCATAGTTCCGGAGAACGGCGTTTTAGTCATCTTGCCCATGAGGCATGGTTCGCAAGTACCAAGTGATTCATAATCAAGTGATTCCAAAAGTCCATCAATATGGAGTTTCCTCATGCGCTTTACACCAATATGACCCAAACGGCAGTGCCACAAATAAGTTGCACTATCGTTATCAACTCTGCATCTTTTGGCTTCAACATTATGAATATGTGTATTACTACTATCGAGATTCATCAAAAATAGACCACTCTTCAAGGGTGCATGACCATAAAAGATATTACTCATATAAATAGAACAACCATTATTCTCTGATTTAAATGAATAATCGTCTCGCATCAAACAAGATCCAGATATAATGTTCATGCTCAACGCTGGCACCAAATAACAATTATTTAGGTCTAATACTAATCCCGAAGGTAGATGTAGAGGTAGCGTGCCGACGGCGATCACATCAACTTTGGAACCATTTACCACGCGCATCGTCACCTCGTCCTTGTCCAGTGTTCGCTTAATCCATAGTCCCTGCTTTGAGTTGCAAATATTAGCAACAGAACCAGTATCAAATACCCAGGTGCTACGGCGAGCTGTGGTAAGGTACACATCAATAACATGTATATCACATATACCTTTGTTCACCTTGCCATCCTTCTTATCCGCCAAATACTTGGGGCAGTTCCGCTTCCAGTGACTAGTCTGCTTGCAGTAGAAGCACTCAGTCTCAGGCTTAGGTCCAGACTTGGGTTTCTTCTCTTGAGCGGCAACTTGCTTGCTATTCTTCTTGAAGTTCCCTTTTCTTCCCTTTGTCCCTATACTTGAAACTAGTGGTCTTGTTAACCATCAACACTTGATGCTCTTTCTTGATTTCTATCTTCGTCGATTTCAGCATCGCGAAGAGCTCGGGAATTACTTTCGTCATCCCTTGCCTATTATAGTGCATCACGAAGTTCTAATAACTTGGTGATAGTGACTTAGAGAATTCTGTCAATTACTATCTTATCTGGAAGATTAACTCCCACTTGATTCAAGCAATTGTAGTACCCAGACAATCTGAACACATGCTCACTGGTTGAGCTATTCTCCACCATCTTGTAGGCAAAGTACTGTCAGAGGTCTCATACCCCTCAACATGGGCATGAGTATAAATACCAATTTCATTTCTTGGAACATTTTATATGCTCCGTGGCGTTCAAAACATTTTTGAAGTTCCGGTTCTAAGCCGTAAAGCATGGTGCACTAAAATATCAAGTAGTTATCATACCGAGCTTTGTCAAACGTTCATAACGTCTGCATATGCTCCTGCAATAGGTCCGTCACCTAGCGGTGCATCAAGGACATAATTCTTCTGTGCAGCAATGAGGATAAACCTCAGATCACGGATCCAATCCGCATCATTGCTACTAACATCTTTCAACTTAGTTTTCTCTAGGAACATAGAAAAATTAAACGGGGAGAAACATCGCGTGCTATTGATCTACAACATAGATATGCTTATACTACCAGGACTAAGTTCATGATAAATTAAAGTTCAATTAATTATATTACTTATGAACTCCCACTTAGATAGACATCCCTCTAATCATCTAAGTGATCACGTGATCCAAATCAACTAAACCATAACCGATCATCATGTGAAATGGAGTAGTTTTCAATGGTGAACATCACTATGTTGATCATATCTACTATATGATTCACGCTCGACCTTTCGGTCTCAGTGTTCCGAGGCCATATCTGCATATGCTAGGCTCGTCAAGTTTAACCTGAGTATTCTGCGTGTGCAAAAACTGTCTTGCACCCGTTGTAGATGGACGTAGAGCTTATCACACCAGATCATCACGTGGTGTCTGGGCACGACGAACTTTGGCAACTGTGCATACTCAGGGAGAACACTTTTATCTTGAAATTTAGTGAGAGATCATCTTATAATGCTACCGTCAATCAAAGCAAGATAAGATGCATAAAAGATAAACATCACATGCAATCAATATAAGTGATATGATATGGCCATCATCATCTTGTGCTTGTGATCTCCATCTCCGAAGCACCGTCATGATCACCATCGTCACCGGCGCGACTGTTGGGGAACTTAGTAATTTCAAAAAAATTCCTACGCACACGCAAGATCATGGTGATGCATAGGCACGAGAGGGGAGAGTGTGTCCACGTACCCACGTAGACCGAAAGCGGAAGCGTCAGCACAACGCGGTTGATGTAGTCGTACGTCTTCACGATCCGACAGATCAAGTACCGAACGCACGGCACCTCCGAGTTCAGCACACGTTCATCTCGATGACGTCCCTCAAACTCCGATCCAGCCGAGCTTTGAGGGAGAGTTCCGTCAGCACGACGGCGTGGTGACGATGATGATGTTCTACTGACGCAGGGCTTCGCCTAAGCACCGCTACAATATTATCGAGGTGGATTATGGTGGAGGGGGCACCGCACACGGCTAAGAGATCAATAGATCAATTGTTGTGTCTCCAAGGGGTGCCCCCCTCCCCGTATATAAAGGAGTGGGGGAGGGGGAGGGCCGGCCCTCTCTATGGCGCGCCCTAGGAGGAGTCTTACTCCCACTGGGAGTAGGATTCCCCCTTCCAAGTAGTAGGAGTAGGAGTCAAGGAAAGGGGAGAGAGAAGAGAAGGAAGGAGGGGGCCAAGTCCAATTCGGACTAGGCCTTGGGGGGGGCGCCAAGCCTCTCCTCTCTCTTTCCCCTACAGCCCAATAAGGCCCATATACTCCCCGGCGAATTCCCGTAACTCTCCGGTACTCCGAAAAATACCCGAATCACTCGGAACCTTTCCGATGTCCGAATATAGTCGTCCAATATATCGATCTTTACATCTCGACCATTTCGAGACTCCTCGTCATCTCCCTGATCTCATCCGGGACTCCGAACTACCTTCGGTACATCAAAACACATAAACTCATAATATAACCGTCATCGAACTTTAAGCGTGCGGACCCTACGGGTTCGAGAACTATGTAGACATGACCGAGACACGTCTCCGGTCAATAACCAATAGCGGAACCTGGATGCTCATATTGGCTCCCACATATTCTACGAAGATCTTTATCGGTCAAACCGCATAACAACATACGTTGTTCCCTTTGTCATCGGTATGTTACTTGCCCGAGATTCGATCGTCGGTATCTCAATACCTAGTTCAATCTCGTTACCGGCAAGTCTCTTTACTCGTTCTGTAATACATCATCCCGCAACTAACTCATTAGTTGCAATGCTTCCAAGGCTTATAGTGATGTGCATTACCGAGTGGGCCCAGAGATACCTCTCCAACAATCGGAGTGACAAATCCTAATCTCGAAATACGCCAACCGAACAAGTACCTTCGGAGACACCTGTAGAACACCTTTATAATCACCCAGTTACGTTGTGACGTTTGGTAGAACACAAAGTGTTCCTCCGGTAAACGGGAGTTGCATAATCTCATATTCATAGGAACATGTATAAGTCATGAAGAAAGCAATAGCAGAATACTACACGATCGTGTGCTAAGCTAACAGATGGGTCAAGTCAATCACATCATTCTCCTAATGATGTGATCCCGTTAATCAAATGACAACTCATGTCAATACCTAGGAAACATAACCATCTTTGATCAACGAGCTAGTCAAGTAGAGGCATACTAGTGACACTCTATTTGTCTATGTATTCACACAAGTATTGTGTTTCCGGTTAATACAATTCTAGCATGAATAATAAACATTTATCATGAAATAAGGAAATAAATAATAACTTTATTATTGCCTCTAGGGCATATTTCCTTCAGTCTCCCACTTGCACGAGAGTCAATAATCTAGATCACATCGCCATGTGATTTAACATCAATAGTTCACAACACCATGTGCTTAACACCCATAGTTCACATCGTCATGTGACCAACACCCAAAGGGTTTACTAGAGTCAATAATCTAGTTCACATCGCTATGTGATTAACACCCAAAGAGTACTAAGGTGTGATCATGTTTTGCTTGTGAGAGAAGTTTAGTCAACGGGTCTGCCATATCAGATCCGTATGTATTTTGCAAATTTCTATGTCTACAATGCTCTACACGGAGCTACTTTAGATAATTGCTCCCACTTTCAATATATATCCAGATGAAGACTTAGAGTCATCTGGATCAGTGCCAAAACTTGTATCGACGTAACCCTTTTACGACGAACCTTTTGTCACCTCCATAATCGAGAAACATATCCTTATTCCAGTAAGGGTAATTTTGACCGCTGTCCAGTGATCTACTCCTAGATCACTATTGTACTCCCTTGCCAAAATCAGTGTAGGGTATACAATAGATCTGGTACATAGCATGGCATACTTTATAGAACCTATGGCTAAGGCATAGGGAATGACTTTCATTCTCTTTCTATCTTCTGCCGTGGTCGGGCTTTGCGTCTTACTCAATTTCACACCTTGTAACACAGGCAAGAACTCTTTCTTTGACTGTTCCATTTTGAACTACTTCAAAATCTTGTCAAGGTATGTACTCATTGAAAAAACTTATCAAGCGTTTTGATCTATCTCTATAGATCTTGATGCTCAATATGTAAGCAGCTTCACCGAGGTCTTTCTTTGAAAAACTCCTTTCAAACACTCCTTTATGCTTTGCAGAATAATTCTACATTATTTCCGATCAACAATATGTCATTCACATATACTTATCAAAAATGTTGTAGTGCTCCCACTCACTTTCTTGTAAATACAGGCTTCACCGCAAGTCTGTATAAAACTATATGCTTTGATCAAATCATCAAAGCGTATATTCCAACTTCCGAGATGCTTGCACCAGTACATAGATGGATCGCTGGAGCTTGCACATTTTGTTAACACTTTTAGGATCGACAAAACCTTCTGGTTGCATCATATACAACTCTTCTTTAATAAATCCATTAAGGAATGCAGTTTTGTTTATCTATTTGCCTGATTTCATAAAATGCGGCAATTGCTAACATGATTCTGACAGACTTAAGCATAGATACGAGTGAGAAACTCTCATCGTAGTCAACACCTTGAACTTGTCGAAAACCTTTTGCGACAATTCTAGCTTTGTAGATAGTAACACTACTATCAGCGTCCGTCTTCCTCTTGAAGATCCATTTAATCTCAATGGCTCGCCGATCATTTGCGCAAGTCAATCAAAGTCCATACTTTGTTCTCATACATGGATCCCATCTCAGATTTCATGGCCTCAAGCCATTTTGCGGAATCTAGGCTCACCATCGCTTCTTCATAGTTCGTAGGTTCGTCATGGTCTAGTAACATGACCTCCAGAACAGGATTACCGTACCACTCTGGTGCGGATCTCACTCTGGTTGACCTACGAGGTTTGGTAGTAACTCGATCTGAAGTTAAATGATCATCATCATTAGCTTCCTCACTAATTGGTGTAGGAGTCACAGGAACAGATTTCTATGATGAACTACTTTCCAATAAGGGAGAAGGTACAGTTACCTCATCAAGTTCTACTTTCCTCCACTCACTTCTTTCGAGAAACTCCTTCTCTAGAAAGGATCCATTCTTAGCAACGAATATCTTGCCTTCGGATCTGTGATAGAAGGTGTACCCAACAGTAACTTTGGGGTATCCTATGAAGACACACTTTTCCGACTTGGGTTTGAGCTTATCAGGATGAAATTTTTTCACATAAGCATTGCAACCCCAAACTTTAAGAAACGACAACTTTGGTTTCTTGCCAAACCGTAGTTCATACGGTGTCGTCTCAACGGATTAGACGGTGCCCTATTTCATGTGAATGCAGCTGTCTCTAATGCATAACCCCAGAACGATAGTGGTAAATCGGCAAGAGACATCATAGATTGCACTGTATCCAATAAAGTGCGGTTATGACGTTCGGACACACCATTATGCTGTGGTGTTCCAGGTGGCACGAATTTGTGAAACTATTCCACATTGTTTTAATTGAAGACCAAACTCGTAACTCAAATATTTGTCTCCGCGATCAGATCGTAGAAACTTTATTTTCTTGTCACGATGATTTTCCACTTCACTCTGAAATTCTTTGAACTTTTCAAATGTTTCAGACTTGTGTTTCATCAAGTAGATATACCCATATCTGCTCAAATCATCTGTGAAGGTCAGAAAATAATGATACCCGCCGCGAGCCTCAACACTCATCGGATCGCATACATCAGTATGTATTATTTCCAATAAGCCAGTTGCTTGCTCCATTGTTTCGGAGAACGGAGTTTTAGTCATCTTGCCCATAAGGCATGGTTCGCAAGCATCAAGTCATTCATAATCAAGTGATTCAAAAATCCCATCAGCATGGAGTTTCTTCATGCGCTTTACACCAATATGACCTAAACGGGAGTGCCACAAATAAGTTGCACTATCATTATTAACTTTGTATCTCTTCGCTTCAATATTATGAATATGTGTATCACTACGATCGAGATCTAACAAACCATTTTCATTGGTGTGTATGACCATAGAAGGTTTTTATTCATGTAAACATAACAACAATTGTTCTCTAACTTAAATGAATAACCGTATTGCAATAAACATGATCAAATCATATTCATGCTCAACGCAAACACCAAAAAACACTTATTTAGGTTCAATACTAATCCCGAAAGTATAGGGAGTCTGCAATGATGATCATATCAATCTTGGAACCACTTCCAACACACATCGTCACTTCACCCTTAACTAGTCTCTGTTTATTCTGCAACTCCCGTTTCGAGTTACTAATCTTAGCAACTGAACTAGTATCAAATACTAAGGGGTTGCTATAAACGCTAGTAAAGTACACATCAATAACATGTATATCAAATATACCTTTGTTCACTATGCCATCCTTCTTATCCGCCAAGTATCTAGGGCAGTCCCACTTCTAGTGACCAGTCCCTTTGCAGTAGAAGCACTCAGTTTCAGGTTTAGGTCTAGACTTGGGCTTCTTCACTTGAGCAGCAACTTGCTTGTCGTTCTTCTTGAAGTTCCCCTTCTTCCCTTTACCCTTTTCTTGAAACTAGTGGTCTTGTTAACCATCCACACTTGATGCTTTTCTTGATTTCTACCTTCGTCGATTTCAGCATCGCGAAGAGCTCAGGAATTACTTTCGTCATCCCTTGCATATTTATAGTTCATCACGAAGTTCTAGAGAACTTTGTCAATTACTATCTTATCTGGAAGATTAACTCCCACTTGATTAAAGCAATTGTAGTACTCAGACAATCTGAGCACATGCTCACTGGTTGAGCTATTTTCCTCCATCTTATAGGCAAAGTACTGTCATAGGTCTCATACCTCTCGACACGGGCATGAGTATGAAATACCAATTTCAACTCTTGGAACATCTTCTATGCTCCGTGACGTTCAAAACATTTTTGAAGTCCCGATTCTAAGCCATTAAGCATGGTGCACTAAACTATCAAGTAGTCATCATATTGAGCTAGCCAAACGTTCATAACGTCTGCATCTGCTCCTGCAATAGGTCTGTCACCTAGCGGTGCATCAAGGACATAATTCTTCTGTGCAGCAATGAGGATAATCCTCAGATCACGGATCCAATCCGCATCATTGCTACTAACATCTTTCAACTTAGTTTTCTCTAGGAACATATCAATAATAACACAGGGAGCCACATCGCGAGCTATTGATCTACAACATAGATATGCTAATACTACCAGGACTAAGTTCATGATAAATTAAAGTTCAATTAATCATATTACTTAAGAACTCCCACTTAGATAGACATCCCTCTAATCCTCCAAGTGATCACGTGATCAATATCAACTAAACCATAACCGATCATCACGTGAAATGGAGTAGCTTTCAATGGTGAACATCACTATGTTGATCATATCTACTATATGATTCACGCTCGACCTTTCGGTCTCAGTGTTCCGAGGCCATATCTGCATATGCTAGCCTCGTCAAGTTTAACGTGAGTATTTTGCGTGTGCAAAACTGGCTTGCACCCATTGTAGATGGACGTAGAGCTTATCACACCCGATCATCACGTGGTGTCTGGGCACGACGAACTTTGGCAACGGTGCATACTCAGGAAGAACACTTTTATCTTGAAATTTAGTGAGAGATCATCTTATAATGCTACCGTCAATCAAAGCAAGATAAGATGCATAAAAGATAAACATCACATGCAATCAATATAAGTGATATGATATGGCCATCATCATCTTGTGCTTGTGATCTCCATCTCCGAAGCACCGTCATGATCACCATCGTCACCGGCGCGACACCTTGATCTCCATCGTAGCATCGTTGTCGTCTCGCTAATCTTATGCTTCTACGACTATCGCTACCGCTTAGTGATAAATTAAAGCATTACAGGGCGATTGCATTGCATACAATAAAGCGACAACCATATGGCTCCTGCTAGTTGCCGATAACTCGGTTACAAAACATGATCATCTCATACAATAAAATTGAGCATCATGCTTTGACCATATCACATCACAAAATGCCCTGCAAAAACAAGTTAGATGTCCTCTACTTTGTTGTTGCAAGTTTTACGTGGCTGCTACGGGCAGAGCAAGAACCGTTCTTACCTACGCATCAAAACCACAATGATAGTTTGTCAAGTTGGTGTTGTTTTAACCTTCGCAAGGACCGGGCGTAGCCACACTCGGTTCAACTAAAGTTGGAGAAACTGACACCCGCCAGCCACCTGTGTGCAAAGCACGTCGGTAGAACCAGTCTCGCGTAAGCGTACGCGTAATGTCGGTCCGGGCCGCTTCATCCAACGATACCGCCGAACCAAAGTATGACATGCTGGTAAGCAGTATGACTTATATCGCCCACAACTCACTTGTGTTCTACTCGTGCATATGACATCTACGCATAAAACCTGGCTCGGATGCCACTGTTGGGGAACGTAGTAATTTCAAAAATTATTACGCACACGCAAGATCATGGTGATGCATAGCAACGGGAGGGGAGAGTGTGTCCACGTACCCTCGTAGACCGAAAGCGGAAGCGTTAGCACAACGCGGTTGATGTAGTCGTACGTCTTCACGATCCGACCGATCAACTACCGAACGCACGACACCTCCGAGTTCAGCACATGTTCTGCTCGATGACGTCCCTCGAACTCCGATCCAGCCGAGCTTTGAGGGAGAGTTCCGTCAGCACGACGGCGTGGTGACAATGATAATGTTCTACCGACGCAGGGCTTCGCCTTAACACTGCTACGATATTATCGAGGTGGATTATGGTGGAGGGGGGCACCGCACACGGCTAAGAGATCAATAGATCAATTGTTGTGTCTCCAAGGGGTGCCCCCCTCCCCGTATATAAAGGAGTGGAGGAGGGGGAGGGCCGGCCCTCTCTATGGCGCGCCCTAGGAGGAGTCCTACTCCCACCGGTAGTAGGATTCCCCCCTTCCAAGTAGTAGGAGTAGGAGTCAAGGAAAGGGGAGAGAGAAGAGAAGGAACGAGGGGGCGCAGCCCCTCCCCCAAGTCCAATTCGGACTAGGCCTTGGGGGGCGCCCAGCCTCTCCTCTCTCTTTCCCCTAAAGCCCAATAATGCCCATATACTCCCCGACGAATTCCCGTAACTCTCCGGTACTCCGAAAAATACCCGAATCACTCGGAACCTTTCCGATGTACGAATATAGTCGTCCAATATATCGATCTTTACGTCTCGACCGTTTCGAGACTCCTCGTCATGTCCCCGATCTCATCTGGGACTCCGAACTACCTTCGGTACATCAAAACACATAAACTCATAATATAACCGTCATCAAACTTTAAGCGTGCGGACCCTACGGGTTCGAGAACTATGTAGACATGACCGAGACACGTCTCCGGTCAATAACTAATAGCGGAACCTGGATGCTCATATTGGCTCCCACATATTCTACGAAGATCTTTATCGGTCAAACCGCATAACAACATACGTTGTTCCCTTTGTCATTAGTATGTTACTTGCCCGAGATTCGATCGTCGGTATCTCAATACCTAGTTCAATCTCATTACCGGCAAGTCTCTTTACTCGTTCTGTAATTGTCGGAGTAAATGGCCACGGGTAGCCTAACCCACTCCCCCTGGCACCTCAAGAAATTATCAAGCCGATCGAGCCTTCAAGCATTCAAAACGACAGGGCCGCCTTCCCCTGGTCAGCTAGCTCATATGCCAATTACTGGAAGGCGACCCGACCTCAAAAATCTTCCCGAAGATAACGATAAGATGGCTGACTCTAGGAAGCCGGCCCCAAGAAGACCGACTCCCAGAAGCCGGCCACAAGAAGGCTGACTCCCAGAGGCCGGCCAAGACTGCGCCCTCAAAGGCCGCACCCACATAACGGTGATGAGACGGGGCGTGGCTAGAGTACAGCCTGCCACCCCCGAATCCCGGAGCACGCAAGGCCACAGTGCGCGGTACGGGTCGGCCATCCCCCGTTCGGCGCGGCACTGTTGCCATGTTGACCATGACGCCACCCACGACAGGCGCCAGTACGGCCCGCGAGCGGCGGGCCCCTTCAGCCAGAGAGATGCTCGAAGGCGGCCAGGCCTCCCCCAGTCGGCCTGGGGCGTAGCCGGCTCCCCATAGCCAGCCACCTCCCTCCCTCGAAGTATGTTCATCATTAAGGAGACAAGACGAGGTAAGGCTACAGTGACAGCCCCCCGGGCGGCGGCACTGTGGCCATGCTTACCTCGAAAAAGCCCTCGTCATCAAAGGCAAGGCTACAGCAACCAGCCACCGACAAGGCCCACAGGCGGTCGGGCCGGCCTGTCGGCCGAGAGGCCGGCAGCCGGCGGGACCCACCAGTCGGCGGGCCCCAGCAGTCGGCGGAGAAGCCGGCGAATACAGACACTGACGGCCAGGACCCGCATCTAGCCGGATTACCATTGTACCCCCGGGGGTAGGCCTATATAAACCCCCCAGGGCACACATGCAAAGGGTTGATCTCAGATAGTTTTAGACACCACATAGAGAGAAAAGGAGAGCTAGCCTTGCCCTTCTTCTTCCTCTAGCCAAACAGCTCAAGGAGCCTATTGTAGCTACGTGTATTGATCTAGTGATCATGCGGAGACCCCGCAGAGCAGGATTAGGGGTGTTATCTCGACGGAGAGCCCCGAACCTGGGTAAGATCCGCCGGCGTGCATGTCTTCGCCTTATCCCGTTTCCAGGCACCGGCGACGTCTTACTGGCTCCCACAATGATAAGCAACCCGTTGGCATATGTCGCACCTACCACCCAACATTTGGCGCCCACCGTGGGGCCAGGTGCACCGTCGACCGGAGACCTGTTCTGGACGGGAACCCTTTTCCTCCCCAGCGAGCATAGCCAGCCCGGCACGCCCGATGGCGCTTGCCCCGACGCGCTGCAAGGCGTCGACGACGCCTGTGCAGCGAGCTGCCTCACCGATCTTCTTGGTGAAGCTCGCATCTCCGACGAGACTGCGTCCGACACGGGCACAGACTGCCCCGAGAGCCGCCTCGTCAGCCTCCTCGACCAGCTCCACGTCTCCAGCGAGCTTGCTGTGGACTTGGAGTCGGTCGGCTCCACCGACCCGATGCTGGTCGACTCCGACACGACATCGCTTGACACCTTCCCCACCAACGTGGTGATCATCGACGACCCTCTCCCTCGAGCCGACAGTGGCAGCAGCGCTGTCACTGAGGTGTTGGTCATCAGCCACGGCGCCGTCTCCGGCGAGAACGCCCACGACGCCCTACAAGCGGCGCTGCACAACTTGTCCGTCCCCATCCCGGCCGACGCCGACGCCGAGACACTGGAGGCACGCCGCCTCGCCCTCGTCGCGGAAGGCCAGAAGATAGCATCAATGAGACGCCTCACTGAGGCTCACCAGCGCGAAGTCGACCGCGCCGCCTTCGGTACACCGCCTCCTGGCGGGCCGAGCCGAGCCGGCTTCGTCAAGAAGCACGGCGCAGCCATCGCCAGCATGCTGGGAGCAGACCGCCCAGTCTACGCCACGCCACTCGAGAACCTGCGTGCCGCCCAGGCGGCCGCAGACGAGCTGAACTGGCTAGGGGCTGACGAGCTCCCCTACATGACTAAACGCATCCAGCAGCTGATCGACACGGCCGCAGGGCATCATGAAGCCAGCGCCCGCGCTGAAAGTCCTCACCCACGCCGAGAGCATGGCGCGACATCCCGGACGCCGACTGGAGATGGCGCCCTCTCAAGAAAAGACAAGGAGCCGGCTGCTAGCCGCAGCCAGACTCGGCTCACCATCGAGCGTGACGCAGAAGGCCGCCCCCGAGCTGTGGAACGACGAGGCGATCCGCCTCCTCCCCCACCTCGTGGGGAGAAATATCCTACCCCACCACCTGTCACGCATCCGACTCTCGGCGGCCGGCTAGGCCACCGCGAGGGAGTCGGCGAGAATGACGCCCGCCACCGGATCGACCGCCTAGCACGATCCTTGGCGCTAGAAGAAGAAGACGATGTCGGCCCGCCTTGCTTTGGCCCCCGCATCCACGACGAGCCCTTCCCCAAAGGGTTCTCGCTCCCAAGAGACACGCCAAAATACAATGGCTCCATGAAGCCAGAAGACTGGTTGATCGACTACTCCACCGCAGTCAGCATAGCGAACGGCAACAGGCGCGTTGCCGTGAAGTACGTCCCGCTCATGCTTCAAGGCATGGCACGCACTTGGCTGAACAGCCTCAAGCCCTACAGCATCAACAGCTGGCTGGACTTCACGGAAGTCTTCATCCGCAACTTCACCAGCACGTATAAGCGGCCTCCCAAGCCCCGCCAGCTCTCCTTGTGCGTCCAAGGGCCCAGCGAATCAACTCGCGACTACCTCACGCGTTGGGCCGAGCTCCGCAACTCCTACGAGGGGGTGCACGAGGTTCACGCGATAGAGTACTTCACCACCGGGTGCTGAGAGGTCACCCTCCTCAAGCACCGACTCCTCTGCGATTAGCCGACTACCCTCAACGAGCTGCTGATCATAGCAGACAAGTACACCACGGCTGACTCCTCAATGAAGACCGAGCTTCGAGTGGATGCCTCTAGAAAGGTGCTGCTCCGGCTCCCAAGATGCCGGCTGGTAACTCCAACCGACGCCGTTACCAGAGCAACAACAAGTGCAAGGTCCCTATGCCGCCTTCCACCAGTCGGCAAGTAGCCACAGTCGAAGACGAACGACCTGAAGAGCGGCCCGCGCCCAAGAAGCAGAAGGGTGGCAGGCCGGCTTGGCAGTCGACTTTCTCCTATGAGCAAAGCCTTGATGCCCCCTGCAAGTTCCACAACGGCGCCAAGCCGTCCAACCACACGACCCGGAAGTGCCATTGGCTCACGCGGATCTCCAAGGGCGAGGGGCTGGTGCCGCCTCCACCTGCTGGTCCGCCACCTCCAGCCCCTCAGCAGCCGGCTGTTCGCCCAGCAGCCGGAGCCATTCAAGATGAGTTCCCAGACGAGCACGCTGCCTACGTCGTCTTCACAAGCCAAATTGAAGACAGGCGCAGTCGGCGCCGACAGCACCAAGAAGTCAACGCGGTCGCCTCCAACAACCCCGAGTTCATGCATTGGTCTGAGAAGCCCATCAGCTGGAGCTAGTCTGATCACCCAGAGGTGATGCCGTCTCCTGGCTCCTATGCATTGGTGTTGGACGCCACCCTCGCGACAGAAAGGCAAGCTACCCGTTTCTCCCGTGTGCTGATTGACGGCGGGAGCATTATCAACATATTGTACCGTGACACCATGGAGAAGCTGAACCTCAAGACGAAGCAACTCATGCCAAGCCGGACTGTGTTCCATGGTATCGTACCCGGCCTGTCCTGTTCCCCAATCAGCAAGATCAAGATGGATGTTCTCTTTGGAGACAAGAATCACTTCCGCCGAGAGGCGATCTGGTTTGAAGTGGTGGATCTAGAGAGCCCTTACTACGCATTGCTTGGCCGACCTGCCCTGGCCAAGTTCATGGCTGTGCACCACTGCGCCTACCTCAAGATGAAGATGCCGAGTTCGAAGGGGATCATCACCATAGCCGGAGACTACAAGAAATCTTCCGAGTGTGCTACAGCCAGCAGCCGGCTAGCCGAGTCCCTCGTGATTGCTGAAGAGAAGAAGATGCTGGACCGAGTCGTGGCCATGGCCGGCAAGCAGCCGGCCCTGTCCCCCGACCCCAAGGAGTGTGACGCTCAAGGCTCCTTCCAGCCAGCCAAGGAAACAAAGAAGATACCGCTGGACTCGGAGAACCCGGAGAGGTTTGCTGTCATCGGGGCAAACCTAGACAGCAAATAGGAAGGCGAGCTCGTCGACTTCCTCCGTGAGAATCGGGACATCTTTGCATGGTCCCCAAAGGACATGCCAGGTGTTCCGAAGGATTTCGCCGAGCACAAGCTACACGTTCGAGAAGACGCAAAGCCAGTCAAGCAACCTCTCTGCCGACTGTCAGAGGAGAAGAGAAGGATAGTAGGTGAAGAGATAGCCCAGCTCCTGGCAGCCGGCTTCATTATGGAGGTGTTTTTCCCAGAATGGCTTGCCAACCCGGTCCTAGTGTTGAAGAAGAACAAGAAATGGCGCATGTGTATAGATTACACTAGCCTCAACATAGCCCGCCCCAAAGATCCGTTTGCCTTACCCCGAATTGATCAAGTGATAGACTCCACAGCCGGATGCGAGCTGTTGAGTTTCTTGGATGCCTACTCAGGCTACCACCAGATCAAGTTGGATCCAGCCGACCGCCTGAAGACCGCCTTCATCACACCATTCAGAGCTTTCTGCTACCTGACTATGACATTTGGCTTGAGAAATGCCGGTTCCACTTTTCAGCATTGAATGCAGAAATGCCTCCTCAAGCAACTCGGTAGAAATGCCCACGTCTATGTAGACGATATCATGGTGAAGATGGAGAAGCGCGGCACCCTGCTGGAAGACCTCAGAGAAACATTTGCCAACTTGCGCCGGTTCCAGATCAAGCTCAACCCTGAGAAATGCGTGTTCGGAGTACCAGCCAGCCAGCTTCTAGGCTTCTTGGTCTCCGAACGCGGCATTGAGTGCAACCCAGTGAAGATCAAGGCCATTGAGAGAATGGAGATTCCTACCAAGCTGCGAGACATCCAGAAGTTTACCGGGTGCCTGGCCTCCCTAAACCACTTCATCAGCCGGCTAGGAGAGAAGGCTCTCCCCCTGTACCGACTCATGAAGAAGTCCACCCACTTCGAGTGGAACGGCCAAGCAGACCAAGCTTTCCACGAGTTGAAGAAGATGCTGACCACGCCGCCTGTCCTGGCAGCGCCGACTGAGAAAGAGCCCATGCTCCTTTACATTGCCGCGACTAGCCGAGTGGTCAGCACAGTGATTGTGGTCCAACGCCCAGAAGAAGGCCGAGCTCAGTTAGTCTAGAGGCCGGTATATTATTTGAGCGAAGTACTGTCCACCTCGAAGCAAAACTACCCGCACTACCAGAAGATGTGCTATGGAGTATACTTCGCTGCCCAGAAGCCGGTATATTATTTCAAGAGCATCCCATCACAGTCGTATGCACTGCCCCACTTGCCGAGATCATAGGCAGCCGGGATGCATCCGACCGGGTGGCTAAGTGGGCCATTGCGCTGGCTCCCTACACGATCTTCTACCAGCCCCGCACCGCCATCAAGCCCCAAGCATTGGCCGACTTCCTTGTCGACTGGGCCGAGACCCAGTACCTACCGCCGGCTCCCGACTCCACTCATTGGCGGATGCACTTCGATGGGTCCAAGATGCGCACCGGCTTGGGAGCCGGCACCGTCCTTACCTCTCCCAAGGGCGACAAACTCAGATACACACTGCAAATTCATTTTGCCACCTCCAACAATGTGGCCGAGTACGAGGCGCTCATACACGGGCTCCGGCTAGCCAAAGAGCTCGGCATACGCCGGATCCTGTGCTATGGCGACTCGGATCTAGTAGTCCAACAATCATCCGGCGACTGGGACGCCAAGGACGCAAACATGGCAAGCTACCGATTCCTCGTCCAGCAAATCAGCGGATACTTTGAAGGGTGTGAGTTCCTCCACGTGCCACGGGCCGACACCGAGCAAGTAGATGCCCTGGCACGGATCGGCTCCACCCGACAAGCTATACCAACCGGTGTCTCTCTCCAACGCCTCCTCAAACCGTCTGTCAAGCCGTCTCTAGAATCAGACTCCATCTTCGTACCGCCTGCCCCTGATGCAGTCGGATCCGGCTCGGGGACTTCGACAGGCGGCCCGGGGACTACCGTAGTCGCACCCGGCTCGGGGACTTCAGAACCCGGCCCGGGGACTGCAGCAGTCGGCCCGGGGACTGCAACGACACAACAGGCGGTGGCCGACTCCAACTCTTCACCACCCAACCCACCCACCCGGGTCACAGTAGCCGTATTGGCAATTGAAGAAGTCACATCTCCATCATGGGCCCAACCCATCCTCAAGTTCTTGGTAAACAGAGAGCTGCCGACTGACGAGATCTCGGCAAGACAAGTTCAACACCGAGCCGGAGCATACACAATAATAAACAGAGAACTCGTTAAGCGTAGTGTCACTGGAGTCTTCCAGCGTGCGTCGAGCCAGAGAAGGGCATAGCAATCCTCAAGGATATCCACCAAGGCGAATGCGGCCACCACGTGGCCTCAAGATCACTTGTCGCCAAAGCTTTCCGCCATGGTTTCTTCTGGCCGACTGCTTTGGAAGACGCCAAGGAATTAGTGAAATGCTGCAAAGGGTGCTAAGTCTTCAGCTCCAAGCAACACCTGCCGGCTTCCGCACTCAAGACCATCCCCCTCACCTGGCCTTTTCCCGTCTGGGGGTTGGACATGGTGGGCCCATTCAAGACAGCGCTCGGCGGCATGACGCATCTGCTTGTTGCCGTGGACAAATTCACCAAGTGGGTTGAAGCGAAGCCAATCAAGAAGCTGAACGGGCCGACTGCCGTGACATTCATCACACATATCACCACCCGGTATGGCATACCACACAGCATCATCACCGACAATGGCACGAATTTTGCCAAAGGAGCACTGGCACGTTTCTGTGCGACACAGGGCATCCGACTGGACTTAGCATCCATTGCCCACCCGCAGTCAAACGGCCAAGTCGAGCGAGCAAACGGCCTCATCCTCTCCGGCATCAAGCCCCGGCTGGTCGTACCACTGGAGCGTTCGGCCGGCTGCTGGCTCGATGAGCTGCCGCCTGTCCTCTGGAGTCTGCGTACTACCCCGAACAAGTCAACCGGCTTCACCCCTTTCTTCCTTGTATACGGTGCCGAGCCTGTCATCCCAACTGACATCGAGTTTGACTCGCCTCGGATAACCATGTACACTAAGGCGGAGGCCAAGGAAGCGCGAGAAGACGGCATCGACCTGCGGAAGAGGGCCGGCTGTTAGCACTCAGCCGGTCCGCCATCTACCAGCAGGGTTTGCGCCGTTACCACAACCGGAAGGTCAAGCCAAGATCCTTCCAAGAAGGCGATCTTGTGCTCCGGCTGATCTAGCGAACAGCCAGCCAGCACAAGCTCTCGGCCCCTTGGGAAGGCCCCTTCGTCATCAGCAAGGCCCTAGGCAACGACTCCTACTACCTGATCGACGCACAGAAGCCGAAGGCACGCAAGAGAGATGATTCCGGCAAGGAGTCGGAACGACCATGGAACGCCAATCTCCTCAGAAGATTTTACAGTTGAAAGCAGTATGTACCATGCTACCTTTTTG
Source organism: Triticum aestivum (assembly GCF_018294505.1). NCBI lineage: Eukaryota > Viridiplantae > Streptophyta > Magnoliopsida > Poales > Poaceae > Triticum > Triticum aestivum. Next base: position 597,183,259 of record NC_057799.1, read on the forward strand.
TATTAAGTACAAGACGACGGCCCCCCCGAGGTATACTCGGGGACTACCCTCTTTTATCTATGTATGATGAGTGTCATACCTATGAATGTATTGTTACATTTGATTTTCTGTCCGGCACCGGGTTCGACCAGTCGGCCGGGGACTTGCCGCCTTGAGTTATATTAAAGTTCTACCTGTAGTCAGACAAGTAGTGTGCCAGCACCTAAGCCCTCTCTTGTTGAAAGTCGCAGCTCGAAGAACCGACTGACCGATTGGCAAGAGCCAAAGGCAGGAAAGGATGCCCACACAAAAAACGGCTAAGGACTAATGAACCTACATAACACAAGCCTGCCTCCCAGCACACCTACCGGCTGTCAGAACAGCCGGCTGGCCGGCTACCCATTCACTTTGCTACAATCCAAGAAAGCTAGAGTACTTGCCGTCCCAACCGGCCAAGCACTTCTCCAGCCACAGACTGCAGAGCAGCTGTCCGGCTGGGAAGGCGGCGACCAAGGGAGGGCAGCAAAGGAAACAGCCAAAGGATGAAAAGCAAGAACAATGGGAAGCCAAATACATGCATGATTACATTTACACAAGAGGCCTTCGAAAGACCGGCACTCAACATAGTTTGAATACACCCCCAGTGGGTGGAACTACGCAAATTTAACAAAATATTGTTCAGAGAGTAACAAAACAGGAAAGTAAAGGCGGCAGGTCAGGCTAAGGGTGCAACAGGCGAGCCGGGCAGGTCAGTGGAGGCAGCAGTGCCGGCTGGAGGAGTGGCCGGCTGGCGAGCCTTGGCTTAATCATCGCCGGCTGAAGGCAGCGCGCTTGCACGCGCCTCGTTGCTGGAGGCACGATGAAGTTGAGGCTGGCCGGTCGCTCCACCGTCTGGCACGGCGTCTTCACCATCCTCTCCCTCCTCCTCTTCGCCCTCGTCGCTGAAGTCGATCTCCTCCGCCGAGTCCTCACCATCTGCTGGGTTCAGCCGGAACCATTCCTCCGGCTGAGCAATGCCGTCATCATCCACCTCAGGAGCAAAGGCGCTGGTATCAGTGTAGTCGGCGATTGCCGAGGCGCGTTGGATGATATCCGGCCGCACCACCTCCAGCTCTTCGTCGCCCTCCTGCCGCCAGGTGGCCAGTTGGTCCAAGCTCAGCTCGGGATACCAAGCTTTGACGAACTCCAGCGCCCCCCTGGCACCCGACCGAGCAGCAGAAGCCTTCCAGGCCTCGAAGCGGCCGGCCGCTACCTCCAGCCAGTCGGCAGTTCGACTAGGAGTGCGGGAATCACCTTGCCGGGCCAGAGGGCGGCCAGCACTTGCGCCCCAACACGTTGAAGCCGGCGGAGCATGCGGTGAGCCGGCTGGAGGCGGGCTTGAATCGCCTGGAGATGTTCCTCAAGCGACCGACGAGTGTTCGGCGCGATCTCAGCGCCAGCCTGCCTTTGCGCCTCACGGTGGGCCTCGATGACCTGGTTGGCGGAAGTAGAGTAACCAGGGAAGTACTCTGCACAAGAAAGAAAGAAAGAGAAGGAAGAGAAAAATACAAAGTTAGAGAATGAACCAAATGGCAAGCAGCAAGCAAGGAACGAAGAAGAAGGCGGCCTACCGTCAACCAAGTCTTCGATCTGGCCGTAGCCGTTGATCAACGACTGCCTCGCTTCAGCCCAGCTCGCCGCCTCGGTCTCGTACTCGGCTTGGAGGGCGGCCTCGCTGTCCTGCACCGCCTTCAGGGCCGCCTTGTAGCTCTCCTCTTGGTCGGCCAGCCTCTTGACCAAGCGGTCACGCTCCTGAGCCAAGGCGTCAAACTCGGCTTCCTTTGCGTGAAGGGCGGTCTGGGTCCCACCCAGCTGCTCCCTCAGGTTGGCATTGGCCTCTGCAGATATGGCAAAGAAGAAAAAAGCAATAAAAAAGAAGTCGCCAGGAAAGATCCGACCCGACTGCTCAGCAGTCGGCCCGAATCTCGGGGACTACACCCAGTGGGTGCGCTGACGCGCCCACGTGAGATAAAAGATGAAGCACTTACGCCGGCTCTCAGTTAGATCAGCGGTCTTCTGGGTCAGCTCCCGAGCCTGGGAGTTGAAGGCAGCCGCGCGGAGGTTATGATAGTCCTGCAAGTCGGACAGAGAAGCAAACAAGAGCAATATAAGCAATCAAAGTCAACTAAGAAGTTCCAGGCCGCCTGCTCAGCAGCCGACTCGGAACTCGGGGACTACACCCAGTGGGTGCGCTGACGCGCCCCCACGGGAGAGATCTAGATGAAGAAACAAAAAAGCAGGAAGACTTACCCGAATGGCCATCCGTGTTGCGAGGAACTCTTGGTTGTATTGCCTCAGCACGGCGGCCTGGGACTGAAGCTGGTTCCGGACTTCTTGCGCCGCCACGTTTACCACGGCCGTCCCACCACCCGGCGTCCACCCCGAGTTGGCGCTGGCCGTCTCCAGATCCTGAGCCGATGTGCTAGAGCCCGCGGCCTTCTGCCGGTCCGGCGCCGAAGCCGCCTTCCCCGCGCGTTGGCGCGATGGAGTCCGGACCACCAGGTCCGTCCTCGCAGCCGGCTCGCCTCCAGCCGGTTGCGCGGGCGGCGCGTTAGGCCGGCTGCCCTGGCCCGCCCCAGTCGGCGATGGCAGTGCCGCCTCCCTCTCCTGGACGACGACGTCGTCTTCCTCCCTCTCCAGTCTCGGCAGGTCGCCACCGGCTTCCCCCGGCGGGGGCTCCGGGATCTCGGGCGCCACGGCGCGCAGGGGGATGACAAGCAAGGCCCCCGCCGCTGCCGTTGCGGCTGCAGCCTCCGCCTGAGCCTTGCCGCTGCGTTGGCTTGTGCCTTCGCCGACTCCTCCGCCATCTCTTGCGCCGCCTTGGCGGAGGCCGCCCTCAGCTCCTCCGCCTCCCGTTCCTCCCGCGCCTCCCTCGCGTTCCTCTCCGTCGCCGCTTGAAGCTAGGCACGGGGGTCCACGCGGCGGGTGCTTGCGGATCCTCCCGCCGATCCAACCACAGAGGCGGCAGCGGTCTGCTCAATAGAGAGCGGGGCCCTGTTTGATGAATCAAGACAAGGACTCGGAAGAAGAGTATCGACAAAAAAGAAGGAATACGCGAGAAGGTCGACGCTTACGCTGAAACCTTTTGCGGCTGCTTCACCACCTTGCAGAAGCGGGCCGCCTTCGCGGCCGCCTCGTCCTGCCTGGTCGCTACGCCCCGCTCTTGGGCTTCTTCGGCCGACTGCCAAATAGGCCCGACACGGCCCGACGCTTCTGCGCACCACCTCGGGCAGCCGGCGCGATGGATGAACCCGCACCTTGATCGGACGCCGGCTGGCGGCGCGGGACGATTTCCGCCTCGTCGTCATCCGGCCAGTCGTCAAAGCTGGCTCCAAGCCCAGAGCCGCCTGCTTCACCGCCAGCTTCGCCGCCTCCTCCCTCGGTGTTGTCGTCCATGGCGGCCGCCCCCAAGTCGGGGTCGTCCAGGTCATGGCCGCCCGGCAGGGGAGAAATTGGTGGTCCGCCCTCGCTGCCCCGGCCGCCGGTCGAAGGAGAGGGCTCTGCCAAGACAAACCGACTGGTCAGAGTCGGCCAAGAAAAACTTGGTGACAAAACTAAAGAAGAGAAGATAAAGAGAGCTTACCATAGGCGGGGGATTGGCACGGGAGTACGGCTCCTTGCCAAACTGGCACTCCTCGGAGAGCTTGCAGTTCGCGAGATAGTTCACCATGTGAGCTACCTCGTCATGAGGCATCTCCTTGGTGCACATCCGACTCGGATCGAGTTGGCCGCTCATTTGATAGATCAAATGAGGGTGGCCTTGGAGCGGGAGCACCCGGCGCACCACGAAGGCGGCCAGCAGGTCGGACCCGATCAGGCCCTCCGACTGGATCATTACCCGCAGTCGGGCGACGGCGGCGGTTCCAGCCGGCGACAGCGTTCTGGCCCGATAGGACCACTGGGGCCGCCTCCCAGCCGGCGGGCCGGCTACGTAAGCCGGCAAGTTGACGAGGTCGCCTTGCGGGGCGACGTTCTTCACCTAGAAGTACGATTTCTACCAGAGCATCACCGACTGGATCAGCGCGATGGCAGGGAAGGGGTTGTCGGCTACCGGCCTCCGTATCGCGATGAAGGCGCCGCTCTGAGCCGGCACGCCCTGCATGCGGGTGCCGAGCTTGGACTCGAAGAATTCCCCCAGAGCTCGAGGGTGGGGAGAACGCCAAGGAAGCCCTCGCACAGAGTGACGAAGGCGGACAATAGCACCACCGTGTTTGGAGTGAGGTGGTGCGGCTGGAGCTGGTAGAATTCAAGGAAGGAGCGGAAGAAGGCGCTCGCGGGCAGGCCAAGGCCGCGCAGGAAATGCGAGCGGAAGATTACCCACTCGCCTTCCTCCGGCGCCGGCGTGATCTCATTCTTCGGTGCAAGACGGACCCGCACCTGGTCCTCGCCGGGCAACCGCCGCATCGTGCGGAGGAAGTCGATGTGGTCCGCATGGACGTTGGAGCCGTCTCAGTCTCCGCCGTGCTACATAACGGCAAGAAGCATATGAGGAAGGGCGCGGCGACGGCGAAGCTGCGGGGTAGTGCGAAGACTAGAGGGACGGCGCGGTGGCGAGGGGCTGCTGCAACGGAGAAGAAGAAGAAGATGGCGGAACGAGGGCGAGCGTGCGAGCGCCTGCCGCTCCCCCTCCTCCCCCTATTTATAGCCTCGTGCGGCGGAGCCGAGGAGGCAAGGCGTGGGGGAGAACGTGGGATTAACTGCGCCCACTCCCCCACGTCCCGCAATCATTGTGCCCTAACGGCGTGCGGAAACTGCCGTTGGAGGGCGAACGGCCCATTTTGGGCCACAGAAGATCCACACCTAGGCCTAGGCGTGGAAGTGGTGGGCCCCGGCCTGCGGCGGCGTCCGGTCGCGCGCGTGGGCTGGCAGGCTTTTTTCAGCTGGAGGGCGCCACGTGGCGCGCGGGCGGCAAGCGGCCGGCTCGCAGCCCGTCGTGCACGCCAGCTGGCTCCCGCCTTCAGACTTCAAACCTTCGCCAAGACGACGCACATGACCAAAGCCGGCTCCTAGCTGCTGGCTCTTCAAGATAGGAAGCTGATTGAGCTTCTCGTCCTCCTTCAGCCTCGAAGCCCAACTAGCTTCGGGGACTACTGTCGGAGTAAATGGCCACGGGTAGCCTAACCGACTCCCCCTGGCACCTCAAGAAATTATCAAGCCGATCGAGCCTTCATGCATCCAAAACCACAGGGCCGCCTTCCCCTGGTCAGCTAGCTCATATGCCGATTACTGGAAGAAGACCTGACCTCAATAACCTTCCCGGAGATAACCATAAGATGGCCGACTCCAGGAAGCCGGCACCAAGAAGACCGACTCCCAGAAGCTGGCCACAAGAACGCTGACTCCCAGAGGCCGGCCAAGACTGCGCCCTCAAAGGCCGCACCCACATAACGGTGATGAGACGGGGCGTGGCTACAGTACAGCCTGCCACCCCCGAATCCCGGAGCACGCAAGGCCACAGTGCGCCGTACGGGTCGGCCATCCCCCGTCCAGCGCGGCACTGTTGCCATGTTGACCATGACGCCACCCACGACAGGCGCCAGTACGGCCCGCGGGCGGCGGGCCCCTTCAGCCAGAGAGATGCTCGAAGGCGGCCAGGCCTCCCCAAGTTGGCCTGGGGCGTAGCCGGCTCCCCATAGCCGGCCATCTCCCTCCCTCGAAGTATGTGCATCATCAAGGAGACAAGACGAGGTAAGGCTACATTGATAGCCCGCCGGGCGGCGGCATTGTGGCCATGCTTACCTCGACAAAGCCCTCGTCATCAGAGGCAAGGCTATAGCAACTAGCCACTGGCAAGGCACCCAGGCGGTGGGGCCGGCCTGTCGGCCGAGAGGCCGGCAGCCGGCGGGACCCACCAGTCGGCGGGCCCCAGCAGTCGGCAGAGAAACCAGCGAATACAGACACTGACGGCCAGGACCCGCATCTCGCTGGATTACCATTGTACCCCTGGGGGTTAGGCCTATATAAACCCCCCAGGGCACCCATGCAAAGGGTTGATCTCAGATAGTTTTAGACACCACATAGAGAGAAAAGGAGAGCTAGCCTTGCCCTTCTTCTTCCTCTAGCCAAACAGCTCAAGGAGCCTCTTGTAGCTACGTGTATTAATCTAGTGATCATGCGGAGACCCCGTAGAGCAGGATTAGGGGTTTTATCTCCACGGGGAGCCCCGAACCTGGGTAAGATCCGCCGGCGTGCATGTCTTTGCCTTATCCCGTTTCAAGGCACCGGCGACATCTTACAGGCTCCCACAATGATAAGCCACTCGTTGGCATATGTCGCACCTACCACTTGACATTTGGCGCCCACCCTGGGGCCAGGTGCACCGTCGTCCGGAGACCTGTTCTGGACGGGAACCCTTTTCCTCCCCAGCGAGCGTAGCCTGCCCGGCACGCCCGATGGCGCTTGCCCCGACGCGCTGCAAGGCATCGACGACGCCTGCACAGCGAGCTGCCTCGCCGATCTTCTTGGCGAAGCTCGCATCTCCGACGAGCCTGCGTCCGACACGGGCACAGACCGCCCCGAGAGCCGCCTCGACCAGCTCCACATCTCCAGCGAGCTGGCTGTGGACTTGGAGTCGGTCGGCTCCACCGACCCGATGCTGGTCGACTCCGACATGGCATCGCTTGACGCCTTCCCCACCAACGTGGCGATCATCGATGACCCTCTCCCTCAATCCAACAGTGGCAGCAGCGCTGTCACTGAGGTGTTGGTCATCAGCCACGACACCGTCTCCGGCGAGAACGCCAACGACGCCCTACAAGCGGCGCTACACGACTTGTCCGTTCCCATCCCGGCCGACGCTGAGACACTGGAGGCATGCCGCCTCGCCCTCGTCGCGGAAGGCCAGAAGATAGCACCCATGAGACACCTCACTAAGGCTCACCAGCGCGAAGTCGACCACGCCACCTTCGGTACGCCGCCTCCTGGCGGGCCGAGCCGAGCCGGCTTCGTCAAGAAGCGCGGCGCAGCCATCGCCAGCATGCTGGGAGAAGACCGCCCAGTCTACGCCACGGCGCTCGAGAACCTGCGTGCCGCCCAGGCGGCCGCAGACGAGCTGAACGGGCTGGGGGCTGACGAGCTCCCCTACATGACTAAACCCATCTAGCAGCTGATCGACGCGGCCGCAGGGCAGCATGAAGCCAGCGCCCGTGCTGAAAGTCCTCACCCACGCCGAGAGCACGGCGCGACATCCCGGACGCCGACTGCAGACGGCGCCCGTGCAAGAAAAGACAAGGAGCCGGCTGCTAGCCGCAACCGGACTCGGCTCACCATCGAGCGCGACGCAGAAGGCCGCCCCCGAGCTGTGGAACGACGAGGCAATCCGCCTCCTCCCCCACCTCGTGGGGAGAAATATCCTAGCCCACCGCCTGTCACACATCCGACTCTCGGCTGCAGGCTAGGCCACCGCGAGGGAGTCGGCGAGAATGACGCCCGCCACCGGATCAACCGCCTAGCGCGATCCTTGGCGCTAGAAGAAGAAGACGATGTTGGCCCGCCTTCCTTTGGCCCCCGCATCTGCGATGAGCCCTTCCCCAAAGGGTTCTCGCTCCTAAGAGACATGCCAAAATACAACGGCTCCGTGAAGCCAGAAGACTGGTTGATCGACTACTCCACCGCAGTCAGCATAGCGAACGGCAACAGGCGCGTTGCCGTGAAGTACGTCCCGCTCATGCTTCAAGGCACGACACGCACTTTGCTGAACAGCCTCAAGCCCTACAGCATCAACAACTGGCTGGACTTCATGGAAGTCTTCATCCGCAACTTCACCAGCACGTACAAGCGGCCTCCCAAGCCCCGCCAGCTCTCCTTGTGCGTCCAAGGGCCCAACGAATCAACTCGCGACTACCTCACGCGTTGGGCCGAGCTCCGCAACTCCTGCGAGGGGGTGCACGAGGTTCAAGCCATAGAGTACTTCACCGCCGGGTGCCGAGAGGGCTGTTGGAAATATGCCCTAGAGGCAATAATAAATGGTTATTATATTTCTTTGTTCATGGTAATTGTCTATTGTTCATGCTATAATTGTGTTATCCGGAAATCGTAATACATGTGTGAATACATAGACCACAACGTTTCCCTAGTAAGCCTCTAGTTGACTAGCTCGTTGATCAACAGATAGTCATGGTTTCCTGACTATGGACATTGGATGTCATTGATAACGGGATCACATCATTGGGAGAATGATGTGATGGACAAGACCCAATCCTAAGCATAGCATAAAAGATCGTGTAGTTTCGTTTGCTAGAGCTTTTCCAATGTCAAGTATCTTTTCCTTAGACCATGAGATCGTGCAACTCCCGGATACCGTAGGAGTACTTTGGGTGTGCCAAACGTCACAACGTAACTGGGTGACTATAAAGGTGCATTACGGGTATCTCCGAAAGTATCTGTTGGGTTGGCACGGATCGAGACTGGGATTTGTCACTCAGTGTGACAGAGAGGTATCTCTGGGCCCACTCGGTAATGCATCATCATAATGAGCTCAATGTGACTAAGGCGTTAGTCACGGGATCATGCATTGCGGTACGAGTAAAGAGACTTCCCGGTAATGAGATTGAACAAGGTATTGGGATACCGACGATCGAATCTCGGGCAAGTAACATACCGATTGACAAAGGGAATTGTATACGGGATTGATTGAATCGTCGACATCGTGGTTCATCCGATGAGATCATCGTGGAACATGTGGGAGCCAACATGGGTATCCAGATCCCGCTGTTGGTTATTGACCGGAGAGATGTCTTGGTCATGTCTGCATGTCTCCCGAACCCGTAGGGTCTACACACTTAAGGTTCGGTGACGCTAGGGTTGTAGAGATATGAGTATGCGGAAACCCGAAAGTTGTTCGGAGTCCCGGATGAGATCCCGGACGTCACGAGGAGTTTCGGAATGGTCCGGAGGTGAAGAATTATATATAGGAAGTCCAGTTTCGGCCACCGGGAAAGTTTCGGGGGTTATCGGTATTGTACCGGGACCACCGGAAGGGTCCCGGGGGTCCACCGGGTGGGGCCACCTGTCCCAGAGGGCCCCATGGGCTGAAGTGGGAAGGGAACCAGCCCATAGTGGGCTGGAGTGCCCCCCATGGGCCTCCCCCCTGCGCCTAGGGTTGGAAACCCTAGGGTGGGGGGGCGCCCCACTTGACTTGGGGGGTAAGTTACCCCCCTGGCCGCCGCCCCCCCCCTCAGATGGGTTCTGGCCGGCGCCCCTCCTCCCAGGGGGCCTATATAAAGGGGGGGAGGGAGGGCAGTAACACAACAGCCTTGGGCGCCTCCCTCCTCCCCTGCTACACCTCTCCCTCTCGCAGAAGCTCGGCGAAGCCCTGCCGAGACCCGCTACATCCACCACCACGCCGTCGTGCTGCTGGATCTCCATCAACCTCTCCTTCCCCTTGCTGGATCAAGAAGGAGGAGACGTCGCTGTACTGTACGTGTGTTGAACGCGGAGGTGCCGTCCGTTCGGCACTCGGTCATCGGTGATTTGGATCACCGCGAGTACGACTCCGTCATCCACGTTCATTGGAACGCTTCCGCTCGCGATCTACAAGGGTATGTAGATGCACTCCTTTCCCCTCATTGCTAGTATACTCCATAGATGGATCTTGGTGAGCGTAGGAAAATTTTAAAATTATGCTACGATTCCCAACAGTGGCATCATGAGCCAGGCCTATGCGTAGTTACTATGCACGAGTAGAACACAAAGCAGTTGTGGGCGTTAATGTTGCCAATTCTTCTTGCCGCTACTAGTCGTATCTTGTTTCGGCGGTATTGTAGGATGAAGCGGCCCGGACCGACCTTACACGTACGCTTACGTGAGACAGGTTCCACCGACTGACATGCACTAGTTGCATAAGGTGGCTAGCGGGTGTCTGTCTCTCCTACTTTAGTCGGAACGGATTCGATGAAAAGGGTCCTTATGAAGGGTAAATAGAAATTGGCAAATCACGTTGTGGTTTTACGTAGGTAAGAAACGTTCTTGCTAGAAACCTATACAAGCCACGTAAAAACTTGCAACAACAATTAGAGGACGTCTAACTTGTTTTTGCAGCAAGTGCTACGTGATGTGATATGGCCAGAAGATGTGATGAATGATATATGTGATGTATGAGATTGATCATATTCTTGTAATAGGAATCACGACTTGCATGTCGATGAGTATGACAACCGGCAGGAGCCATATGAGTTGTCTTTATTATTTTGTATGACCTGCGTGTCATTGAATAACGCCATGTAAATTACTTTACTTGATTGCTAAACGCGTTAGCCATAGAAGTAGAAGTAATCGTTGGCATGACGACTTTATGAAGACACAATGATGGAGATCATGATGATGGAGATCATGGTGTCATGCCGGTGACGAAGATGATCATGGTGCCCCGAAGATGGAGATCAAAGGAGCATAATGATATTGGCCATATCATGTCACTATTTGATTGCATGTGATGTTTATCATGTTTTGCATCTTATTTGCTTAGAACGACGGTAGTAAGTAAGATGATCCCTTATGGTAATTTCAAGAAAAGTGTTCCCCCTAACTGTGCACCGTTGCGAAGGTTCGTTGTTTCGAAGCACCACGTGATGATCGGGTGTGATAGATTCTAACGTTCGAATACAACGGGTGTTGACGAGCCTAGTATGTACAGACATGGCCTCGGAACACACGCAATACACTTAGGTTGACTTGACGAGCCTAGCATGTACAGACATGGCCTCGGAACACGGAGGACCGAAAGGTCGAACATGAGTCGTATAGAATATACGATCAACATGGAGATGTTCACCGATCTTGACTAGTCCGTCTCACGTGATGATCGGACACGGCCTAGTTAACTCGGATCATGTTTCACTTAGATGACTAGAGGAATGTCTATCTGAGTGGGAGTTCATTGAGTAATTTGATTAAATGAACTTAATTATCATGAACTTAGTCTAAAATCGTTACACTATGTCTTGTAGATCAAATGGCCCACGTTGTCCTCAATTTCAACGCGTTCCTAGAGAAAACCAAGCTGAAAGATGATGGCAGCAACTATACGGACTAGGTCCGGACCTGAGGATCATCCTCATAGCAGCCAAGAAAGATTATGTCTTAGAAGCACCGCCAGGTGAAGCACCAATCCCAGAGAACCAAGACGTTATGAACGCTTGGCAGCAGCGTGCTGATGATTACTCCCTCGTTCAGTGCGGCATGCTTTACAGTTTAGAACCGGGTCTCCAAAAGCGTTTTGAGAAACATGGAGCATATGAGATGTTCGAGGAGCTGAAAATAGTTTTCCAAGCTCATGCCCGGGTCGAGAGATATGAAGTCTCCGACAAGTTCTTCAGCTGTAAAATGGAGGAGAATAGTTCTGTTAGTGAGCACATACTCAGAATGTCTGGGTTGCATAACCGCTTGTCTCAGCTGGGAGTCAATCTCCCGGATGACGCGGTCATTGACAGAATCCTCCAGTCGCTTCCACCAAGCTACAAGAGCTTTGTGATGAACTTCAATATGCAGGGGATGGAAAAGACCATTCCTGAGGTATATTCAATGCTGAAATCAGCGGAGGTGGAGATCAGAAAAGAACATCAAGTGTTGATGGTGAATAAAACCACTAAGTTCAAGAAGGCCAAGGGTAAGAAGAACTTCAAGAAGGACGGCAAGGGAGTGGCCGCACCCGGTAAGCCAGTTGCCGGGAAGAAGCCAAGGAATGGACCCAAGCCCGAGACTGAGTGTTTTATTGCAAGGGAAGTGGTCACTGGAAGCGGAACTGCCCCAAATACATAGCGGACAAGAAGGCCGGCAACACCAAAGGTATATGTGATATACATGTAATTGATGTGTACCTTACCAGTACTCGTAGTAGCTCCTGGGTATTTGATACCGGTGCGGTTGCTCATATTTGTAACTCAAAACAGGAACTACGGAATAAACGGAGACTGGCGAAGGACGAGGTGACGATGCGCGTCGGGAATGGTTCCAAGGTCGATGTGATCGCCGTCGGCACGCTACCTCTGCATCTACCTACGGGATTAGTTTTAAACCTCAATAATTGTTATTTAGTGCCAGCTTTGAGCATGAACATTGTATCTGGATCTCGTTTAATTCGAGATGGCTACTCATTTAAATCCGAGAATAATGGTTGTTCTATTTATATGAGAGATATGTTTTATGGTCATGCCCCGCTGGTTAATGGTTTATTCTTGATGAATCTCGAACGTGATGTTACACATATTCATAGTGTGAATACCAAAAGATGTAAAGTTGATAATGATAGTCCCACATACTTGTGGCACTGCCGCCTTGGTCACATTGGTGTCAAGCGCATGAAGAAGCTCCATGCAGATGGACTTTTGGAGTCTCTTGATTACAAATCATTTGACACGTGCGAACCATGCCTCATGGGTAAGATGACCAAGACTCCGTTCTCCGGAACAATGGAGCGAGCAACCAACTTATTGGAAATCATACATACCGATGTGTGCGGTCCAATGAGTGTTGACGCTCGCGGAGGATATCGTTATGTTCTCACTCTCACTGATGACTTAAGTAGATATGGGTATGTCTACCTAATGAAACACAAGTCTGAAACCTTTGAAAAGTTCAAGGAATTTCAGAATGAGGTTGAGAATCAACGTGACAGAAAATAAAATTCTTACGATCAGATCGTGGTGGAGAATATTTAAGTCATGAGTTTGGTGCACACTTAAGGAAATGTGGAATTGTTTCACAACTCACGCCGCCTGGAACACCTCAGCGAAACGGTGTGTCCGAACGTCGTAATCGCACTCTATTGGATATGGTGCGATCTATGATGTCTCTTACCGATTTACCGCTCTCATTTTGGGGTTATGCTTTAGAGACTGCCGCATTCACTTTAAATAGGGCTCCGTCGAAATCCGTTGAGACGACACCGTATGAATTATGGTTTGGGAAGAAACCTAAGCTGTCGTTTCTAAAAGTTTGGGGATGCGATGCTTATGTCAAGAAACTTCAACCTGAAAAGCTCGAACCCAAGTTGGAAAAATGCGTCTTCATAGGATACCCTAAGGAAACTATTGGGTATACCTTCTACCTCAGATCCGAAGGCAAGATCTTCGTTGCCAAAAACGGGTCCTTTCTGGAGAAGGAGTTTCTCTCGAAAGAATTGAGTGGGAGGAAAGTGGAACTTGGTGAGGTGATAGTCACCCCTTCCGAACCGGAAAGTAGCGCAGCGCGGGAAGATGTTCCTGTGGTGCCTACACCGACCGGGGAGGAAGTTAATGATGATGATCATGAAGCTTCGGATCAAGTTACTATTGAACTTCGTAGGTCCACAAGGACACGTTCCGCACCAGAGTGGTACGGCAACCCTGTCCTGGAAATCATGTTGTTAGACAACGGTGAACCTTCGAACTATGAAGAAGCGATGGCGGGCCCGGATTCCGACAAATGGCTAGAAGCCATGAAATCCGAGATAGGATCCATGTATGAAAACGAAGTATGGACTTTGACTGACTTGCCCGATGATCGGCGAGCCATAGAAAACAAATGGATCTTTAAGAAGAAGACGGACGCGGATGGTAATGTGACCATCTATAAGGCTCGACTTGTCGCTAAGGGTTATCGACAAGTTCAAGGGGTTGACTACGATGAGACTTTCTCACCCGTAGCGAAGCTGAAGTCCGTCCGAATCATGTTAGCAATTGCCGCATACTACGATTATGAGATATGGCAGATGGACGTCAAAACGGTATTCCTTAACGGCTTCCTTAAGGAAGAGTTGTATATGATGCAGCCGGAAGGTTTTGTCGATCCTAAGAATGCTAACAAAGTATGCAAGCTCCAACGCTCAATCTATGGGATGGTGCAAGCATCTCGGAGTTGGAACATTCGCTTTGATGAGATGATCAAAGTGTTTGGGTTTACACAGACTTATGGAGAAGCCTGTGTTTACAAGAAAGTGAGTGGGAGCTCTGTAGCATTTCTCATATTATATGTGGATGACATACTATTGGTGGGAAATGATATAGAATTCTTGGAAAGTATAAAGGCCTATTTGAATAAGTGTTTTTCAATGAAGGACCTTGGAGATGCTGCTTATATATTAGGCATCAAGATCTATAGAGATAGATCAAGACGCCTCATTGGTCTTTCACAGAGTACATACCTTGACAAGATATTGAAGAAGTTCAATATGGATCAGTCCAAGAAGGGGTTCTTGCATGTATTGCAAGGTGTGCAATTGAGCAGGGCTCAATGCCCAACCACGGCAGAAGATAGAGAAAAGATGAGTGTCATCCCCTATGCCTCGGCCATAGGGTCTATTATGTATGCCATGCTGTGTACCAGACCTGATGTAAACCTTGCCGTAAGTTTTGTAGGAAGGTACCAAAGTAATCCCGGCATGTAACACTGGACAGCGGTCAAGAATATCCTGAAGTACCTGAAGAGGACTAAGGATATGTTTCTCGTTTATGGAGGTGACGAAGAGCTCGTCGTAAAGGTTTAGGTCGATGCTAGCTTTGACACAGATCTGGATGACTCGAAGTCACAAACCGGATACGTGTATATTTTGAATGGAGGAGCAGTAAGCTGGTGCAGTTGCAAGCAAAGTGTCGTGGCGGGATCTACATGTGAAGCGGAGTACATGGCAGCCTCGGAGGCAGCACAGGAAGCAGTCTGGATGAAGGAGTTCATTACCGACCTAGGGGTGATACCCAATGCGTCGGGCCCGATGATTCTCTTCTGTGACAACACTGGAGCTATTGCCCTTGCGAAGGAGCCCAGGTTTCACAGGAAGACCAGGCATATCAAGCGTCGCTTCAACTCCATTCGTGAAAGTGTTCAAAATGGAGACATAGATATTTGTAAAGTACATACGGACCTGAATGTAGCAGATCCGTTGACTAAACCTCTCCCTAGGGCAAAACATGATCAACACCAGGATGCAATGGGTGTTCAATTCATCACAATGTAACTAGATTATTGACTCTAGTGCAAGTGGGAGACTGTTGGAAATATGCCCTAGAGGCAATAATAAATGGTTATTATTATATTTCTTTGTTCATGGTAATTGTCTATTGTTCATGCTATAATTGTGTTATCCGGAAATCGTAATACATGTTTGAATACATAGACCACAACGTGTCCCTAGTAAGCCTCTAGTTGACTAGCTCGTTGATCAACAGATAGTCATGGTTTCCTGACTATGGACATTGGATGTCATTGATAACGGGATCACATCATTGGGAGAATGATGTGATGGACAAGACCCAATCCTAAGCATAGCATAAAAGATCGTGTAGTTTCGTTTGCTAGAGCTTTTCCAATGTCAAGTACCTTTTCCTTAGACCATGAGATCGTGCAACTCCCGGATACCGTAGGAGTACTTTGGGTGTGCCAAACGTCACAACGTAACCGGGTGACTATAAAGGTGCATTACGGGTATCTCCGAAAGTATCTGTTGGGTTGGCACGGATCGAGACTGGGATTTGTCACTCCGTGTGACGGAGAGGTATCTCTGGGTCCACTCGGTAATGCATCATCATAATGAGCTCAATGTGACTAAGGCGTTAGTCACGGGATCATGCATTGCGGTACGAGTAAAGAGACTTGCCGGTAACGAGATTGAACAAGGTATTGGGATACCGACGATCGAATCTCGGGCAAGTAACATACCGATTGACAAAGGGAATTGTATACGGGATTGATTGAATCCTCGACATCGTGGTTCATTCGATGAGATCATCGTGGAACATGTGGGAGCCAACATGGGTATCTAGATCCCGCTGTTGGTTATTGACCGGAGAGGCATCTCGGTCATGTCTGCATGTCTCCCGAACCCGTAGGGTCTACACACTTAAGGTTCGGTGACGCTAGGGTTGTAGAGATATGAGTATGCGGAAACCCGAAAGTTGTTCGGAGTCCCGGATGAGATCCCGGACGTCACGAGGAGTTCCGGAATGGTCCAGAGGTGAAGAATTACATATAGGAAGTCCAGTTTCGGCCACCGGGAAAGTTTCGGGGGTTATCGGTATTGTACCGGGACCACCGGAAGGGTCCCCGGGGTCCATCGGGTGGGGCCACCTGTCCCGGAGGGCCCCATGGGCTGAATTGGGAAGGGAACCAGCCCATAGTGGGCTGGGGCGCCCCCCATGGGCCTCCCCCCCTGCGCCTAGGGTTGGAAACCCTAGGGTGGGGGGCGCCCCACTTGACTTGGGGGGTAAGTTACCCCCCTGGCCGCCGCCCCCCTCCAGATGGGTTCTGGCCGGCGCCCCCCCCTCCCAGGGGGCCTATATAAAGGGGGGGGGGAGGGAGGGCAGTAACACAACAGCCTTGGGCGCCTCCCTCCTCCCCTGCTACACCTCTCCCTCTCGCATAAGCTCGGCGAAGCCCTGCCGAGACCCGCTACATCCACCACCACGCCGTCGTGCTGCTGGATCTCCATCAACCTCTCCTTCCCCTTGCTGGATCAAGGAGGAGACGTCACTGTACCGTACGTGTGTTGAACGCGGAGGTGCCGTCCGTTCGGCACTCGGTCATCGGTGATTTGGATCACGGCGAGTACGACTCCGTCATCCACGTTCATTGGAACGCTTCCGCTCGCGATCTACAAGGGTATGTAGATGCACTCCTTTCCCCTCGTTGCTAGTATACTCCATAGATGGATCTTGGTGAGCGTAGGAAAATTTTAAAATTATGCTACGATTCCCAACAAGGACACCCTCCTCAAGCACCGACTCCTCTGCGATGAGCCGACTACCCACGACGAGCTGCTGATCATAGTAGACAAGTACGCCATGGTCGACTCCTCAATGAAGACCAAGCTTCGAGTGGATGCCTCTGGAAACGTGCTCGCTCTGGCTCCCAGGACGCCGGCTGGTAACTCCAAACGACGCCCTTACCAGAGCGACAACAAGCGCAAGGCCCCTATACTGCCTTCCACCAGTCGGCAAGTAGCCACAGTCGAAGACGAACGACCTAAAGAGCGGCCCACGCCCAAGAAGCAGAAGGGCGGCAGGCCGGCTTGGCAGCCGGCTTTCTCCTACGAGCAAACCCTTGATGCCCCCTGCAAGTTCCACAACGGCGCGAAGCCGTCCAACCACACGACCTGGAAGTGCCATTGGCTCACGCGGATCTCCAAGGGCGAGGGGCTGGTGCCGCCTCCACCTACTGGTTCGCCGCCTCCAGCCCCTCAGCAGCCGGCTGTTCGCCCAGCAGTCGGAGCCATTCAAGATGAGTTCCCAAACGAGCACGCCGCCTACATCGTCTTCACAAGCCAAATTGAAGACAGGCGCAGTGGGCGCCGACAGCACCAAGAAGTCAACACGGTCGCCTCCAACAACCCCGAGTTCATGCATTGGTCTGAGAAGCCCATCAGCTGGAGCCAGGCTGATCACCCAGAGGTGATGCCGTCTCCTGGCTCCTATGCATTGGTATTGGACGCCACCCTCGCGACAGAAAGGCGAGCTGCCCGTTTCTCCCGTGTGCTGATTGACGGTGGGAGCAGTATCAACATATTGTACCGTGACACCATGGAGAAGCTGAACCTCAAGACGAAGCAACTCATGCCAAGCCGGACTGTGTTCCATGGTATCATACCCGGCCTGTCCTGTTCCCCAATCGGCAAGATCAAGATTGATGTTCTCTTCGGAGACAAGAATCACTTCCGTCGAGAGGCGATCTGGTTTGAAGTGGTGGATCCAGAGAGCCCTTACCACGCATTGCTTGGCCGACCTGCCCTGGCCAAGTTCATGGTTGTGCCCCACTGCGCCTACCTCAAGATGAAGATGCCGAGTTCGAAGGGGATCATCACCATAGCCGGAGACTACAAGAAATCTTCCGAGTGTGCTGCAGTCAGCAGCCGGCTAGTCGAGTCCCTCATGATTGCTAAAGAGAAGAAGATGCTGGACCAAGTCGTGGCCATGGCCGGCAAGCAGCCGGCCCTATCCCCCGACCCCAAGGAGTGTGACGCTCAAGGCTCCTTCCAGCCAGCCAAGGAAACAAAGAAGCTACCACTGGACCCGGAGAATCCGGAGAGGTTTGCTGTCATCGGGGCAAACCTAGACAGCAAATAGGAAGGCGAGCTCGTCGACTTCCTCCGTGAGAATCGGGACATCTTTGCATGGTCCCCAAAGGACATGCCAGGTGTTCCGAAGGATTTCGCCGAGCACAAGCTACACGTTTGAGAAGACGCAAAGCCAGTCAAGCAACCTCTCCACAGACTGTCGGAGGAGAAGAGAAGGATAGTAGGTGAAGAGATAGCCCGGCTCTTGGCAGCCGGCTTCATTATGGAGGTGTTTTTCCCAGAAGGGCTTGCCAACCCGGTCCTAGTGTTGAAGAAGAAGAACAAATGGCGCATGTGTATAGATTACACTAGCCTCAACAAAGCCTGCCCCAAAGATCCGTTTACCTTACCCCGAATTGATCAAGTGATAGACTCCACAGCCGGATGCGAGCTATTGAGTTTCTGGGATGCCTACTCAGGCTACCACCAGATCAAGTTGGATCCAGCCGACCGCCTGAAGACCACCTTCATCACACCATTCGGAGCTTTCTGCTACCTGACTATGACATTTGGCTTGAGAAATGCCGGTGCCACTTTTCAGCGTTGCATGCAGAAATGCCTCCTCAAGCAACTCGGCAGAAATGCCCACGTCTATGTAGACGATATCGTGGTGAAGACGGAGAAGCGCGGCACCCTGCTGGAAGACCTCAGAGAAACATTTGCCAACTTCCGCCGGTTCCATATCAAGCTCAACCCTGAGAAATGCGTGTTCGGAGTACCAGCCAGCCAGCTTCTAGGCTTCTTGGTCTCCGAACGCGGCATTGAGTGCAACCAAGTAAAGATCAAGGCCATTGAGAGAATGGAGATTCCTACCAAGCTGCGAGACGTCCAGAAGTTTACCGGGTGCCTGGCCTCCCTAAACCGCTTCATCAGCCGGCTAGGAGAGAAGGCTCTCCCCCTGTATCGACTCATGAAGAGGTCCACCCACTTCGAGTGGAACGACCAAGCAGACGAAGCTTTCCACGAGTTGAACAAGATGCTGACCACGCCGCCTGTCCTGGCAGCACCGATTGAGAAAGAGCCCATGCTCCTTTACATTGTTGTGACTAGCTGAGTGGTCAGCACAGTGATTGTGGTCTAATGCCCAGAAGAAGGTCGAGCTCAGTTACTCTAGAGGCCGGTATATTATTTGAGCGAAGTACTGTCCACCTCGAAGCAAAACTACCCGCACTACCAGAAGATGTGCTATGGAGTATACTTCACTGCCTAGAAGCTGAAGCCCTACTTTCAAGAGCATCCCATCACGGTCGTATGGACTGCCCCGCTTGCCGAGATCGTAGGCAGCCGGGATGCATCCGACCGGGTGGCTAAGTGGGCCATTGCGCTGGCTCCCTATACGATCTTCTACCAGCCCCACACCGCCATCAAGTCCCAAGCATTGGCCGACTTCCATGTCGACTGGGCCGAGACCCAGTACCTACCGTCGGCTCCCGACTCCACTCATTGGCGGATGCACTTCGATGGGTCCAAGATGCGCACCGGCTTGGGAGCCGGCATCGTCCTTACCTCTCCCAAGGGCGACAAACTCAGATACACACTGCAAATTCATTTTGCCGCCTCCAACAATGTGGCCGAGTACGAGGCACTCATACACGGGCTCCGGCTAGCCAAAGAGCTCGGCATACGCCGGATCCTGTGCTATGGCGACTCGGATCTAGTAGTCCAACAATCATCCGGCGACTGGGACGCCAAGGACGCAAACATGGCGAGCTACCGATTCCTCGTCCAGCAAATCAGCGGATACATTGAAGGGTGCGAGTTCCTCCACGTGCCACGGGCCGACAACGAGCAAGCAGATGCCCTGGCACGAATCGGCTCCACCCGACAAGCTATACCAACCGGCGTCTCTCTCCAACGCGTCCTCAAACCATCTGTCAAGCCGTCTCCAGAATCAGACTCCATCTTCGTACCGCCTGCCCCTGATTCAGTCGGATCCGGCTCGGGGACATCGACAGGCGGCCCGGGGACTATCGTAGTCACACCCGGCTCGGGGACTTCAGAACCCGGCCCGAGGACTGCAGCAGTCGGCCCGGGGACTGCAACGACACAACAGGCGGTGGCCGACTCCAATTCTTCACCACCCAACCCACCCACCCGGGTCACAGTAGCCGTATCGGCAATAGAAGAAGTCACAACTCCATCATGGGCCCAACCCATCTTCAACTTCTTGGTAAACAGAGAGCTGCCAACTGACGAGATCTCGGCAAGACAAGTTCAACGCCGAGCCGGAGCATACACAATAATAAACAGAGAACTCGTTAAGCGCAGTGTCATTGGAGTCTTCCAACGCTGCGTCGAGCCAGAGAAGGGCATAGCAATCCTCAAGGATATCCACCAAGGCGAATGCGGCCACCACGCGGCCTCAAGATCACTTGTCGCCAAAGCTGTGCGCCATGGTTTCTTCTGGCCGACTGCTTTGGAAGACGCCAAGGAATTAGTCAAATGCTGCAAAGGGTGCCAAGTCTTCAGCTCCAAGCAACACCTGCCGGCTTCCGCACTCAAGACCATCCCCCTCACCTGGCCCTTTGCCGTCTGGGGGTTGGACATGGTGGGCCCATTCAAGATGGCGCACGGCGGCATGACTCATCTGCTTGTCGCCGTGGAAAAATTCAGCAAGTGGGTTGAAGCGAAGCCAATCAAGAAGCTGAACGGGCCGACTGCCGTGACATTCATCGCAGATATCACCACCCGGTATGGCATACCACACAGCATCATCACCGACAATGGCACGAATTTTGCCAAAGGAGCACTGGCACGTTTCTGCGCGACACAGGGCATCCGACTGGACTTAGCATACGTTGCCCACCCGTAGTCAAATGGCCAAGTCGAGCGAGCAAACGGCCTCATCCTCTCTGACATCAAGCCCTGGCTAGTCGTATCACTGGAGCGTTCAGCCGGCTGCTGGCTCGATGAGCTGCCGGCTGTCCTCTGGAGTCTGCGTACTACCTCGAACAAGTCAACCGGCTTCACCCCTTTCTTCCTTGTATACGGTGCCGAGGCTGTCATCCCAACTGACATCGAGTTCGACTCGCCTCGGATCACCATGTACAGAGAGGCGGGGGCCAAGGAAGCGCGAGAAGACAGCGTCGACCTGCTGGAAGAGGGCCGGCTGTTAGCACTCAGCCGGTCCGCCATCTACCAGCAGGGTTTGCGCCGTTACCACAACCGGAAGGTCAAGCCAAGATCCTTCCAAGAAGGCGATCTTGTGCTCCGGCTGATCCAGCGAACAGCCAGCCAGCACAAGCTCTCGGCCCCTTGGGAAGGCCCCTTCGTCGTCAGCAAGGCCCTAGGCAACGAGTCCTAGTACCTGATCGACGGACAGAAGCCGAAGGCACGCAAGAGAGATGATTCCGGCAAGGTGTCGGAACGACCATGGAACGCCAATCTCCTCAGAAGATTTTACAGTTGAAAGCAGTATGTACCACGCTACCTTTTTGTATTAAGTACAAGACAACGGCCCCCCGAGGTATACTTGGGGACTACCCTCTTTTATCTATGTATGACGAGTGTCATACCTATGAATGTATTGTTACATTTGATTTTCTGTCCGGCACCGGGTTCGACCAGTCGGCCGGGGACATGCCGTCTTGAGTTATATTAAAGTTCTACCTGTAGTCAGACAAGTAGTGTGCCAGCACCTGAGCCCTCTCTTGTTGAAAGTCGCAGCTCGAAGAACCGACTGACCGACTGGCAAGAGCCAAAGGCAGGAAAGGATGCCCACACGAAAAATGGCTAAGGACTAATGAACCTATATAACACAAGCCTGCCTCCCAGCACGCCTACCGGCTGTCAGAACAGTCGGCTGGCCGGCTACCCATTCACTTTGCTACAATCCAAGAAAGCTAGAGTACTTGCCGTCCCAACCGGCCAAGCACTTCTCCAGCCATAGACTGCAGAGCAGCTGTCCGGCTGGGAAGGCGGCGGCCAAGGGAGGGTGGCAAAGGAAACAGCCAAAGGATGAAAAGCAAGAACAATGGGAAGCCAAACACATGCATGATTATATTTACACAAAAGGCCTTCGAAAGACCGGCACTCAACATAGTTTGAATACACCCCCAGTGGGTGGAACTGCGCAAATTTAACAAAATATTGTTCAAAGAGTAACAAAACAGGAAAGTAAAGGCGGCAAGTCAGGCTAAGGGTGCAACAGGCGAGCCGGGTAGGTCAGTGGAGGCGGCAGTGCTGGCTGGCGAGCCTCGACTTGATCATCGCCGGCTGAAGGCGGCGCGCTCGCACGCGCCTCGTTGCTGGAGGCACAATCAAGTTGAGGCTGGCCGGTCGCTCCACCGTCTGGCACGGCGTCTTCACCATCCTCTCCCTCCTCCTCTTCGCCCTCGTCGCTGGAGTCGATCTCATCCGCCGAGTCCTCACCATCTGCTAGGTTCAAACCAAACCATTCCTCCGGCTGAGCAATGCCGTCATCATCCACGTCAGGAGCAAAGGCGCTGGTATCGGTGTGGTCGGCGATTGCCGTGGCACGTTGGATGATATCCGGCCGCACCGCCTCCAGCTCCTCGTCGGCCTCCTGCCGCTAGGTAGCCAGTTGGTCCAAGCTCAGCTCGGGATACCAAGCTTTGACGAACTCCAGCGCCCGCCTGGCACCCGACCGTGCAGCAGAAGCCTTCCAGGCCTCGAAGCGGCCGGCCGCTACCTCCAGCCAGTCGGCAGTCCGACTAGGAGTGTGGGGAATCACCTTGCCGGGCGAGAGGCCGGCCAGCACTTGCGCCCCAACACGTTGAAGCCGGCGGAGCATGCGGTGAGCCGGCTGGAGGCGGGCTTGAATCGCCAGGAGCTGTTCCTCAAGCGACCGGCGAGCGTTCGGCGCGATCTCAGCGCCAGCCTGCCTTTGCGCCTCGCGGTGGGCCTCGACGACCTGGTTGGCGGCAGTAGAGTAACCAGGGAAGTACTTTGCACAAGAAAGAAAGAAAGAGAAGGAAGAGAAAAATACAAAGTTAGAGAATCAACCAAATGGCAAGCGGCAAGCAAGGAACGAAGAAGAAGGCGGCCTACCGTCAACCAAGTCTTCGATCTGGCAATCGCCGTTGATCAACGACTGCCTCACTTCAGCCCAGCTCGCCGCCTCGGTCTCGTACTCGGCTTGGAGGGCGGCCTCGCTGTCCTGCACCGCCTTCAGGGCCGCCTTATGGCTCTCCTCCTGGTCGGCCAGCCTCTTGACCAAGCGGTCACGCTCCTGAGCTATGGCGTCGAACTCGGCTTCCTTGGCGCGAAGGGCGGTCTGGGTCCCACCCAGCTGCTTCCTCAAGTTGGCATTGGCCTCTGCAGATATGGCAAAGAAGAAAAAAGCAATAAGAAAGAAGTCGCCAGGAAAGATCGGACCCGACTGCTTAGCAGTCGGCCCGAATCTCGGGGACTACACCCAGTGGGTGCGCTGACGCCCCCCCGCGTGAGATAAAAGATGAAGTACTTACGCCGGCTCTCAGTTAGATCAGCGGTCTTCTGGGTCAGCTCCCGAGCCTGGGAGTTGAAGGCAGCCGCGCGGAGGTTATGGTAGTCCTGCAAGTCGGACAGAGAAGCAAACAAGACCAAGATAAGAAATCAAAGTCTACTAAGAAGTTCCAAGCCGCCTACTCAGCAGCCGACTCGGAACTCGGGGACTACACCCAGTGGGTGAACTGACGCGCCCCCACGGGAGAAATCAAGATCAAGAAACAAAAAAGCGGGAAGACTTACCCGAATGGCCGTCCGTGTTGCGAGGAACTCTTGGTTGTACTGCCTCAGCACGGCGGCATGGGACTGAAGCCGGTTCCGGACTTCTTGCGCCGCCACGTTTACCACGGCCGTCCGACCACCCGGCGTCCACCCCGAGCTGGTGCTGGCCGTCTCCAGATCCTGAGCCGACGTGCTTGAGCCCGCGGCCTTCTGCCGGTCCGGCGCCGAAGCCGCCTTCCCCGGGCGTTGGCGCGATGGCGTCCGCACCACCAGGTCCGTCCTCGCAGCCGGCTCGCCTCCAGCCGGTTGCGCGGGCGGCGCGTTAGGCCAGCTGCCCTGGCTCGCCTCAGTCGGCGATGGCGGTGCCGCCTCCCTCTCCTGGACGATGACGTCGTCTTCCTCCCTCTCCATCCCCGGCAGGTCGCCACCGGCTTCCTCCGGCGGGGGCTCCGGGATCTCGGGCGCCACGGCGCGCAGGGGGATGACAAGCAAGGCCCCCGCCGCTGCCGTTGCGGCTGCAGCCTCCGCCTGAGCCTTGGCCGCTGCGTCGGCTTGTGCCTTCACCGACTCCACCGCCATCTCCTGCGCCGCCTTGGCGGCGGCCGCCCTCAGCTCCTCCGCCTCCCGTTCCTCTAGCGCCTCCCGCGCGTTCCTCTCCGTCGCCGCTTGAAGCTCGGCACGGGGGTCCACGCGGTAGGTGCTTTCGGATCCTCTCGCCGATCCAACCACGGAGGCGGCAGCGGTCCGCTCAAGAGAGAGCGGGGCCCTGTTTGATGAATCAAGACAAGGAATCAGAAGAAGAGTATTGACAAAAAAGAAGGAATACGCGAGAAGGTCGACGCTTACGCTGAAACCTTTTGCGGTTGCTTCACCACCTTGCGGAAGCGGGCCGCCTACACGGCCGCCTCGTCCCGCCTGGTCGCTGCCGCCCCGCTCTTGGGCTTCTTCGGCCGACTGCCGAATAGGCCCGACGCGGCCCGGCGCTTCTGCGCACCGCCTCGGGCAGCCGGCACGACGGATGAACCCGCACCTTGATCGGGCGCCGGCTGGCGGCGCGGGACGATTTCCGCCTCGTCGTCATCCGGCCAGTCGTCAAAGCTGGCTCCAAGCCCGGAGCTGCCTGCTTCGCCGCCTCCTCCCTCGGTGTTGTCGTCCATGGCGGCTGCCCCCAAGTCGGGGTCGTCCAGGTCATGCGCCGCCCGGTCGGGGAGAAATTGGCGGTCCGCCCCCGCTGCCCCGGCCGCCGGTCGAAGGAGAGGGCTCTGCCAAGACAAACCGACTGGTCAGAGTCGGCCAAGAAAAACTTGGTGACAAAACTAAAGAAGAGAAGATAAAGAGAGCTTACCATAGGCGGGGGATTGGCACGGGAGTACGGCTCCTTGCCAAACTGCCACTCCTCGGAGAGCTTGCAGTTCGCGAGATAGTTCACCATGTGAGCTACCTCATCATGAGGCATCTCCTTGGTGCACATCCGACTCGGATCGAGTTGGTCGCTCATTTGACAGATCAAATGAGGGCGGCCTTGGAGTGGGAGCACCCGGCGCACCACGAAGGCGGCCAGCAGGTCGGACCCGGTCAGGCCCTCCGACTGGATCATTACCCGGAGTCGGGCGACGGCGGCGGCTCCAGCCGGCGACAGCGTTCTGGCCCGATAGGACCACTGGGGCCGCCTCCCAGCTGGCGGGCCGGCTACGTAAGCCGGCAAGTTGACGAGGTCGCCTTGCGGGGCGACGTTCTTCACGTAGAAGTACAATTTCTACCAGAGCATCACCGACTGGATCAGCGCTATGGCAGGGAAGGGGTTGTCGGCTACCGGCCTCCGCATCGCGATGAAGGCGCCGCTCTGAGTCGGCACGCCCTGCATGCGGGTGCCGAGCTTGGACTCGAAGAATTCCCCCAGAGCTCGAGGGTGGGGAGAACGCCAAGGAAGCCCTCGCACAGAGTGACGAAGGCGGACAGCAGCACCACTGTGTTTGGAGTGAGGTGGTGCGGCTGGAGCTGGTAGAATTCAAGGAAGGAGCGGAAGAAGGCGCTCGCGGGTAGGCCAAGGCCGCGCAGGAAATGAGAGCGGAAGATTACCCGCTCGCCTTCCTCCGGCGCCAGCGTGATCTCCTTCTTCGGCGCAAGACGGACCTGCACCTGGTCCTCGCCGGGTAACCGCCGCGTCTTGCGGAGGAAGTCGATGTGGTCCGCATGGACGTTGGAGCCGTCCCAGTCTCCGCCGTGCTACATAACGTTAAGAAGCTGATGAGGAAGGGCGCGGCGACGGCGAAGCCACGGCCCCGCGGCAGCGAAGCTGCGGGGTAGTGCGAAGACTAGAGGGACGGCTGCGAGGGGCTGCTGCAACGGAGAAGAAGAGGAAGATGGCCGAGCGAGGGCGAGCGTGCGAGCGCCTGCCGCTCCCCCTCCTCCCCCTATTTATAGCCTCGTGTGGTGGAGCCGAGGAGGCGAGGCGTGGGGGAGAACGTGGGATTAACTGCGCCCACTCCCCCACTTCCCGCGATCATTGCGCCCTAACGCCGTGCGGAAACTGCCGTTGGAGGGCGAACGACCCATTTTGGGCCACAGAAGATCCACACCTAGGCCTAGGCGTGGAAGTAGTGGGCCCGGGCCTGCGGCGGCGTCCCGTCGCGCGCGTGGGTTGGCAGGCTTTTTTCAGCCGGAGGGAGCCACATGGCGCGCGGGCGGCAAGCGGCCGGCTCGCAGCCCGTCGTGCACGCCAGCTGGCTCCCGCCTTCAGACTTCAAACCTTCGCCAAGACGGTGCAGATGACCAAAGCCGGCTCCTGGCTGCTGGCTCTTCAAGATAGGAAGCTGACTGAGCTTCTCGTCCTCCTTCAGCATCGAAGCCAACCAGCTTCGGGGACTACTGTCGGAGTAAATGGCCACGGGTAGCCTAACCGACTCCCCCTGGCACCTCAAGAAATTATCAAGCCGATCGAGCCTTCAAGCATTCAAAACCACAGGGCCGCCTTTCCCTGGTCAGCTAGCTCATATGCCGATTACTGGAAGGCGACCCGACCTCAAAAACCTTCCCGAAGATAACCATAAGATGGCCGACTCCAGGAAGCCGGCCCCAAGAAGATCGATTCCCAGAAGCCGGCCAGAAGAAGGCTGACTCCCAGAGGCCGGCCAAGACTGCGCCCTCAAAGGCCGCACCCACATAACGGTGATGAGACGGGGCGTGGCTATAGTACAGCCTGCCACCCCCGAATCCCGGAGCACGCAAGGCCACAGTGCGCCGTACGGGTCGGCCATCCCCCGTCCGGCGCGGCACTGTTGCCATGTTGACCATGACGCCACCCACAACAGGCACTAGTACGGCCCGTGGGCGGTGGGCCCCTTCAGCCAGAGAGATGCTCGAAGGCGGCCAGGCCTCCCCCAGTCGGCCTGGGGCGTAGCCGGCTCCCCATAGTCGGCCACCTCCCTCCCTCGAAGTATGTACATCATTAAGGAGACAAGACGAGGTAAGGCTACAGTGATAGCCCGCCGGGCGGCGGCACTGTGGCCATGCTTACCTCGACAAAGCCCTCGTCATCAGAGGCAAGGCTACAGCAACCAGCCACCGACAAGGCCTCCAGGCGGTGGGGCCGGCCTGTCAGCCGAGAGGCCGGCAGCCGGCGGGACCCACCAGTCGGCGGGCTCCAGCAGTCGGTGGAGAAGCCGGCGAATACAGACACTGACGGCCAGGACCCGCATCTAGCCGGATTACCATTGTACCCCTGGGGGTAGGCCTATATAAACCCCCAGGGCACCCATGCAAAGGGTTGATCTCAGATAGTTTTAGACACCACATAGAGAGAAAAGGAGAGCTAGCCTTGCCCTTCTTCTTCCTCTAGCCAACCAGCTCAAGGAGCCTCTTGTAGCTACGTGTATTGATCTAGTGATCATGCGGAGACCCCACAGAGCAGGATTAGGGGTGTTATCTCGACGGAGAGCCCCGAACCTGGGTAAGATCCGCCGGCGTGCATGTCTTCGCCTTATCCCGTTTCCAGGCACCGGCGACGTCTTACTGGCTCCCACAATGATAAGCCACCCGTTGGCATATGTCGCACCTACCACCCAACAGTAATACATCATCCCGCAACTAAATCATTAGTAGCAATGCTTGCAAGGCTTATAGTGATGTGCATTACCGAGTGGGCCCAGAGATACCTCTCCGACAATCGGAGTGACAAATCCTAATCTCAAAATACGCCAACCCAACAATACCTTCGGAGACACCTGTAGAGCATCTTTATAATCACCTAGTTACGTTGTGACGTTTGGTAGCACACAACGTGTTCCTCCGGTAAACGGGAGTTGCATAATCTCATAGTCATAGGAACATGTATAAGTCATGAAGAAAGCAATAACAGAATACCACACGATCGTGTGCTAAGCTAACGGAATGGGTCAAGTCAATCACATCATTCTCCTAATGATGTGATCCCGTTAATCAAATGACAACTCATGTCAATGTCTAGGAAACATAACCATCTTTGATCAACGAGCTAGTCAAGTAGAGGCATACTAGTGACACTCTATTTGTCTATGTATTCACACAAGTATTATGTTTCCGGTTAATACAATTCTAGCATGAATAATAAACATTTATCATGAAATAAGGAAATAAATAATAACTTTATTATTGCCTCTAGGGCATATTTCCTTCAGTCTCCCACTTGCACGAGAGTCAATAATCTAGATCACATCGCCATGTGATTTAACATCAATAGTTCACAACACCATGTGCTTAACACCCATAGTTCACATCGTCATGTGACCAACACCCAAAGGGTTTACTAGAGTCAATAATCTAGTTCACATCGCTATGTGATTAACACCCAAAGACTAATAAGGTGTGATCATGTTTTGCTTGTGAGAGAAGTTTAGTCAACGGGTCTGCCATATCAGATCCGTATGTATTTTGCAAATTTCTATGTCTACAATGCTCTACATGGAGCTACTTTAGATAATTGCTCCCACTTTAAATATATATCCAGATGAAGACTTAGAGTCATCTGGATTAGTGCCAAAACTTGTATCGACGTAACCCTTGTACGACGAACCTTTTGTCACCTCCATAATCGAGAAACATATCCTTATTCCACTAAGGATAATTTTGACCACTGTCCAGTGATCTACTCCTAGATCACTATTGTACTCCCTTGCCAAAATCAGTGTAGGGTATACAATAGATCTGGTACATAGCATGGCATACTTTATAGAATGACTTTCATTCTCTTTCTATCTTCTGCCGTGGTCGGGCTTTGAGTCTTACTCAATTTCACACCTTGTAACACAGGCAAGAACTCTTTCTTTGACTGTTCCATTTTGAACTACTTCAAAATCTTGTCAAGGTATGTACTCATTGAAAAAACTTATCAAGCGTTTTGATCTATCTCTATAGATCTTGATGCTCAATATGTAAGCAGCTTCACCGAGGTCTTTCTTTGAAAAACTCCTTTCAAACACTCCTTCATGCTTTGCAGAATAATTCTACATTATTTCCGATCAACAATATGTCATTCACATATACTTATCAGAAATGTTGTAGTGCTCCCACTCACTTTCTTGTAAATACAGGCTTCACCGCAAGTCTGTATAAAACTATATGCTTTGATCAACTCATCAAAGCGTATATTCCAACTTCCGAGATGCTTGCACCAATCCATAGATGGATCGCTGGAGCTTGCACATTTTGTTAACACTTTTAGGATCGACAAAACCTTCTGGTTGCATCGTATACAACTCTTCTTTAATAAATCCATTAAGGAATGCAGTTTTGTTTATCCATTTGCCTGATTTCATAAAATGCGGCAATTGCTAACATGATTCTGACAGACTTAAGCATAGATACGAGTGAGAAACTCTCATCGTAATCAACACCTTGAACTTGTCGAAAACCTTTTGCGAAAATTCCAGCTTTGTAAATAGTAACACTACTATCAGCGTCCGTCTTCCTCTTGAAGATCCATTTAATCTCAATGGCTCGCCGATCATTTGGGCAAGTCAATCAAAGTCCATACTTTGTTCTCATACATGGATCCCATCTCAGATTTCATGGCCTCAAGCCATTTTGCGGAATCTGGGCTCACCATCGCTTCTTCATAGTTCGTAGGTTCGTCATGGTCTAGTAACATGACCTCCAGAACAGGATTACCGTACCACTCTGGTGTGGATCTCACTCTGGTTGACCTACGAGGTTTGGTAGTAACTCGATCTGAAGTTACATGATCATAATCATTAGCTTCCTCACTAATTGGTGTAGGAGTCACAGGAACAGATTTCTGTGATGAACTACTTTCCAATAAGGGAGCAGGTACAGTTACCTCATCAAGTTCTACTTTCCTCCCACTCACTTCTTTCAAGAAACTCCTTCTCTAGAAAGGATCCATTCTTAGCAATGAATATCTTGCCTTCAGATCTGTGATAGAAGGTGTACCCAAGAGTAACTTTTGGGTATCCTATGAAGACGCACTTTTCCGATTTGGGTTTGAGCTTATCAGGATGAAACTTTTTCACATAAGCATCGCAACCCCAAACTTTAAGAAATGACAACTTTGGTTTCTTGCCAAACCATAGTTCATACGGTGTCGTCTCAACGGATTAGACGGTGCCCTATTTAATGTGAATGAAGCTGTCTCTAATGAATAACCCCAGAACGATAGTGGTAAATCGGTAAGAGACATCATAGATTGCACTATATCCAATAAAGTACGGTTATGACGTTCGGACACACCATTATGCTGTGGTGTTCCAGGTGGCATGAATTTGTGAAACTATTCCACATTGTTTTAATTGAAAACCAAACTCGTAACTCAAATATTTGTCTCCGCGATCAGATCGTAGAAACTTTATTTTCTTGTCACGATGATTTTCCACTTCACTCTGAAATTCTTTGAACTTTTCAAATGTTTCAGACTTATGTTTCATCAAGTAGATATACCCATATCTGCTCAAATCATCTGTGAAGGTCAGAAAATAATGATACCCGCCGCGAGCCTCAACACTCATCGGATCGCATACATCAGTATTTATTATTTACAATAAGCCAGTTGCTTGCTCCATTGTTCCGGAGAACGGAGTTTTAGTCATCTTGCCCATAAGGCATGGTTCGCAAGCATCAAGTGATTCATAATCAAGTGATTCAAAAATCCCATCAGCATGGAGTTTCTTCATGCGCTTTACACCAATATGACCTAAACGGTAGTGCCACACATAAGTTGCACTATCATTATTAACTTTGTATCTTTTGGCTTCAATATTATGAATATGTGTATCACTACGATCGAGATCCAACAAACCATTTTCGTTGGTGTGTATGACCATAGAAGGTTTTTATTCATGTAAACAGAACAACAATTGTTCTCTAACTTAAATGAATAACCGTATTGCAATAAACATGATCAAATCATATTCATGCTCAACGCAAAGACCAAATAACACTTATTTAGGTTCAATACTAATCCCGAAAGTATAGGGAGTCTGCGATGATAATAATATCAATCTTGGAACCACTTCCAACACACATCGTCACTTCACCCTTAACCAGTCTCTCTTTATTCTGCAACTCCCGTTTCGAGTTACTAATCTTAGCAACTGAACTAGTATCAAATACTAAGGGGTTGCTATAAACGCTAGTAAAGTACACATCAATAACATGTATATCAAATATACCTTTGTTCACTATGCCATCCTTCTTATCCGCCAAGTATCTAGGGCAGTTCCACTTCTAGTGACCAGTCCCTTTGTAGTAGAAGCACTCAGTTTCAGGTTTAGGTCTAGACTTGGGCTTCTTCACTTGAGCAGCAACTTGCTTGCCGTTCTTCTTGAAGTTCCCCTTCTTCCCTTTACCCTTTTCCTGAAACTAGTGGTCTTGTTAACCATCAACACTTGATGCTTTTCCTGATTTCTACCTTCGTCGATTTCAGCATCGTTAAGAGCTCGGGAATTACTTTCGTCATCCCTTGCATATTTATAGTTCAACACGAAGTTCTAGTAACTTGGTGATTGTGACTAGAGAACTTTGTCAATTACTATCTTATCTGGAATATTAACTCCCACTTGATTAAAGCAATTGTAGTACTCAGACAATCTGAGCACATGCTCACTGGTTGAGCTATTCTCCTCCATCTTATGGGCAAAGTACTGTCAGAGGTCTCATACCTCTCGACACGGGCATGAGTATGAAATACCAATTTCAACTCTTGGAACATCTTCTATGCTCTGTGACGTTCAAAACATTTTTGAAGTCCCGATTCTAAGCCGTTAAGCATGGTGCACTAAACTATCAAGTAGTCATCATATTGAGCTAGCCAAACGTTCATAACGTCTGCATCTGCTCCTGCAATAGGTCTGTCACCTAGTGGTGCATCAAGGACATAATTCTTCTGTGCAGCAATGAGGATAATCCTCAGATCACGGATCCAATCCGCATCATTGCTACTAACATCTTTCAACTTAGTTTTCTCTAGGAACATATCAAAAATAAAACAGGGAGCCACATCGCGAGCTATTGATCTACAACATAGATATGCTAATACTACCAGGACTAAGTTCATGATAAATTAAAGTTCAATTAATCATATTACGTAAGAACTCCCACTTAGATAGACATCCCTCTAATCCTCTTAGTGATCACGTGATCCATATCAACTAAACCATAACCGATCATCATGTGAAATGGAGTAGCTTTCAATGGTGAACATCACTATGTAGATCATATCTACTATATGATTCACGCTCGACCTTTCGGTCTCAGTGTTCCGAGGCCATATCTGCATATGCTAGGCTCGTCAAGTTTAACCTGAGTATTCTGCGTCTGCAAAACTGGCTTGCACCCGTTGTAGATGGACGTAGAGCTTATCACACCCGATCATCACGTGGTGCCTGAGCACGACGAACTTTGGCAACGGTGCATACTCAGGGAGAACACTTTTATCTTGAAATTTAGTGAGAGATCATCTTATAATGCTACCGTCAATCAAAGCAAGATAAGATGCATAAAAGATAAACATCACATGCAATCAATATAAGTGATATGATATGGCCATCATCATCTTGTGCTTGTGATCTCCATCTCCGAAGCACCGTCATGATCACCATCGTCACCGGCGCGACACCTTGATCTCCATCGTAGCATCGTTGTCGTCTCGCCAATCTTATGCTTCTAAGACTATCGCTACCGCTTAGTGATAAAGTAAAGCATTACAGGGCGATTGCATTGCATACAATAAAGCGACAACCATATGGCTCCTGCCAGTTGCCGATAACTCGGTTACAAATCATGATCATCTCATACAATAAAATTTAGCATCATGCTTTGACCATATCACATCACAACATGCCCTGCAAAAACAAGTTAGACGTCCTCTACTTTGTTGTTGCAAGTTTTACGTGGCTGCTACGGGCTGAGCAAGAACCGTTCTTACCTACGCATCAAAACCACAACGATAGTTTGTCAAGTTGGTGCTATTTAAACCTTCGCAAGGACCGGGCGTAGCCACACTCGGTTCAACTAAAGTTGGAGAAACTGACACCCGCCAGCCACCTGTGTGCAAAGCACGTCGGTAGAACCAGTCTCGCGTAAGCGTACGCGTAATGTCGGTCCGGGCCGCTTCATCCAACAATACCGCCGAACCAAAGTATGACATGCTGGTAAGCAGTATGACTTATATCGCCCACAACTCACTTCTGTTCTACTCGTGCATATGACATCTACGCATAAAACCTGGCTCGGATGCCACTGTTGGGGAACGTAGTAATTTCAAAAAATTTCCTACGCACACGCAAGATCATGGTGATGCATAGCAACGAGAGGGGAGAGTGTTGTCTACGTACCCTCGTAGACCGAAAGCGGAAGCGTTAGCACAACGCGGTTGATGTAGTCGTACGTCTTCACGATCCGACCGATCAAGTACCGAACGTACGGCACCTCCGAGTTCAGCACACGTTCAGCCCGATGACGTCCCTCGAACTCCGATCCAGCCGAGTGTTGAGGGAGAGTTTCGTCAGCACGACGGCGTGGTGACAATGATGATGTTCTACCGACGCAGGGCTTCGCCTAAGCACCGCTACAGTATTATCGAGGTGGACTATGGTGGAGGGGGGCACCGCACACGGCTAAAAGATCAAATCAATTGTTGTGTCTATGGGGTGCCCCCTGCCCCCGTATATAAAGGAGCAACGGGGGAGGTGCGGCTGGCCAGGACGAGGCGCGCCAGGAGGAGTCCTACTCCCACCGGGAGTAGGACTCCCTCCCTTCCTTGTTGGATTAGGAGAAGGGGGAAAGAGGAGGGGGAGAGGAAGGAAAGGGGGGGCGCCGCCCCCTCTCCTTGTCCTATTCGGACCAGAGGGGGAGGGGCGCCTCGGCCCTGCCCTAACCGCCTCTCCTCTTCAACACTAAGGCCCACTATGGCCCATTAAGCCCCCGTGGGGTTCCGGTAACCCCTCGGTACTCCGGTAAAATCCCGATTTCACCCGGAACACTTCCGATATCCAAATATAGGCTTCCAATATATCAATCTTCATGTCTCGACCATTTTGAGACTCCTCGTCATGTCCGTGATCACATCCAGGACTCCGAACAACCTTCGGTACATCAAAACTCATAAACTCATAATATAACCGTCATCGAAACTTTAAGCGTGCGGACCCTACGGGTTCGAGAACTATGTAGACATGACCGAGACACGTCTCCGGTCAATAACCAATAGCGGAACCTGGATGCTCAGATTGGCTCCCACATATTCTACGAAGATCTTTATCGGTCAGACCGCATGACAACATATGTTGTTCCCTTTGTCATCGGTATGTTACTTGCCCGAGATTCGATCGTCGGTATCTCAATACCTAGTTCTATCTCGTTATCGGCAAGTCTCTTTACTCGTTCCGTAATACATCATCCCGCAACTAACTCATTAGTTGCAATGCTTGCAAGGCTTAAGTGATGTGCATTACTGAGTGGGCCCAGAGATACCTCTCCGACGATCGGAGTGAGAAATCCTAATCTCGAAATACGCCAACCCAACAAGTACCTTCGGAGACACCTATAGAGCACCTTTATAATCACCCAGTTACGTTGTGACGTTTGGTAGCACACAAAGTGTTCCTCCAGTAAACGGGAGTTGCATAATCTCATAGTCATAGGAACATGTATAAGTCATGAAGAAAGCAATAGCAGAATACTAAACAATGGAGTGCTAAGCTAACGGAATGGGTCAAGTCAATCACATCATTCTTCTAATGATGTGATCCCATTAATCAAATGACAACTCATGTCTATGGTTAGGAAACTTAACCATCTTTGATCAACGAGCTAGTCAAGTAGAGGCATACTAGTGACACTCTGTTTGTCTATGTATTCGCACATGTATTATGTTTCCGGTTAATACAATTCTAGCATGAATAATAAACATTTATCATGAAATAAGGAAATAAATAATAACTTTGTTATTGCCTCTAGGGCATATTTCCTTCAAAGCCGAGGGGTACGACATTAAATGGAAGGCCGGATACATCACTTTGAAGTCATCGGAGGAGGAACCCGCCTTGCAATGCCGAAGACAATCTGCGCGCAGGACACCTCGTCATTGAAGCCTGGTTCGGGGGCTACTGAGGGAGTCCTGGACTAATGGGTCCTCGAGTGTCCGGCCTGTTAGCCATGGGCCGGACTGATGGGCTGTGAAGATATGATGACCGAAGACTCTCAACGTGTCCGGATGGGACTCTCCTTGGCGTGGAAGGCAAGCTTGGCGACCAAATATGAAGATTCCTTTCTCTGTAACCGACCTTGTGTAACCCTAGATCCCTGATACGTCCATTTTGCATCATGCTTTTATATCGATATTTATTGCATTATGGCTTGTTATTACACATTATGTCACAATAGTTATGCCTATTCTCTCTTATTTTACAAGGTTTACATAAGGAGGGAGAATGCCGGCAGCTGGAATTCTGGGATGGAAAAGGAGCAAATATTAGAGACCTATTCTGCACAACTCTAAAAGTCCTGAAACTCCACGAAAGTCATTTTTGTAAATAATAAAAAATACTGAGCGGAAGAAATACGTCAGGGGGGCCACCACCTATCCACGAGGGTGGGGGGCGTGCCCTACACCACTGGGCGCGCCCCCTGCCTCGTGGGCCCCCTGTTGGCTCTCCGGTGGCCACCTTCTGCTATATGAAGTCTTTCGTCCAGGGAAAAATTATAAGCAAGCTTTCGGGATGAGACTCTACCGCCACGAGGCGGAACCTTGGCGGAACCAATCTAGGGCTCCGGCAGAGCTGTTCTGCTGGGGACACTTCCCTCCGGGAGGGGGAAATCATCGCCATCGTCATCACCAACGCTCCTCTCATCGGGAGAGGGTAATCTCCATCAACATCTTCACCAGCACCATCTCCTCTCAAAACCCTAGTTCATCTCTTGTATCCAATTCTTGTCCCCAAGTCCGGGATTGGTACCTGTAGGTTGCTAGTAGTGTTGATTACTCCTTGTAGTTGATGCTAGTTGGTTTATTTGGTGGAAGATCATATGTTCAGATCCTTTATGCATATTAATACCCCTCTGATTATGAACATGAATATGCTTTGTGAGTAGTTACGTTTGTTCCTGAGGACATGGGAGAAGTCTTGCTATTAGTAGTCATGTGAATTTGGTATTCGTTCGATATTTTGATGAGATGTATGTTGTCTATCCTCTAGTGGTGTTATGTGAACGTCGACTACATGACACTTCACCATTATTTGGGCCTAGAGGAAGGCATTGGGAAGTAATAAGTAGATGATGGGTTGCTAGAGTGACAGAAGCTTAAACCCTAGTTTATGCGTTGCTTCGTAAGGGGCTGATTTGGATCCATATGTTTCATGCTATGGTTAGGTTTACCTTAATACTTTTGTTGTAGTTGCGGATGCTTGCAATAGAGGTTAATCATAAGTGGGATGCTTGTTCAAGTAAGAACAGCACCCAAGCACCGGTCCACCCACATATCAAATTATCAAAGTACCGAACGCGAATCATATGAACGTGATGAAAACTAGCTTGACGATAATTCCCATGTGTCCTCGGGAGCGCTTTTCTCTATATAAGAGTTTGTCCAGGCTTGTCCTTTGCTACAAAAAGGATTGGGCCACCTTGCTGCACTTTATTTACTTTTGTTACTTGTTGCTCGTTACAAATTATCCTATCACAAAACTATCTGTTACCACTTATTTCAGTACTTGCAGAGAATACCTTGCTGAAAACCGCTTATCATTTCCTTCTGCTCCTCGTTGGGTTCGACACTCTTACTTATCGAAAGGACTACGATAGATCCCCTATACTTGTGGGTCATCAAGACTCATTTCTGGCGCCATTTCCGGGGAGTGAAGCGCCTTTGGTAGGTGGAATTTGGTAAGGAAAAATTTATACAGTGTGCTGAAATTTACTGTCACTTGTTACTATGGAAAGTAATCCTCTGAGGGGCTTGTTCGGGGTATCTTCACCCCGACCAGTAGAGCAAAGAGTTGCTCCTCAACCTACTGAACCTACTGAAATGAAATGAAATGAAAATGTTCACTTTGAGATTCCTTCGGTTATGTTAGAAAAACTGCTAGCTAATCCTTTTGCAGGAGATGGAACAAAGCATCCTGATGAGCACCTAATATATGTGGATGAAGTTTGTGGATTATTTAAGCTTGCTGGTATACCCGGTGATGTTATTAAGAGGAAGGTCTTCCCTTTATCTTTGAAGGGAGATGCATCGACATGGTATAGGCTATGTGATGATACGGGATCATGGAACTACAACCGATTGAAATTGGAATTTCATCAGAAATTTTATCCTATGCATCTTGTTCATCGTGATTGCAATTATATATATAATTTTTGGCCTCGCGAAGGAGAAAGCATCGCTCAAGCTTGGGGGAGGCTTAAATCAATGTTATATTCATGCCCCAATCAGGAGCTCTCAAGAGAAATAACTATTCAAAGTTTTTATGCTCGGTTTTCTGATAACAATCGCACCATGCTCAATACTTCTTGTGCTGGCTCTTTTATGATGAAGACTATTGAATTCAAATGGGATTTATTGGATATAATTAAACGCAACTCTGAAAATTGGGATCTCGACGAAGGTAAGGAGTCAGGTATGACACCTAAGTTTGATTCTGTTAAATCTTTTATGGATACCGATGTTTTACGTAAATTTAGCACTAAATATGGACTTGACTCTGAGATAGTAGCTTCTTTCTGTGAATATTTTGCTACTTATGTTGATCTCCCCAAGGAGAAGTGGTTTAAATATCATCCTCCCATAGAAGTAAAAGTAGCTGCACCTTGTAAAGTTGAAGAAAAGATTATCACTTATAATGATCCTGTTGTTCCTACTTCTTATGTTTAGAAACCACCTTTCCCTGTTAGAATAAAGGATCATGCTAAAGCTTCAACTGTGGTTCGTAAAAGCAATATTAGAACTTATACACCTCCTGAGCAAATTAAAGTTGAACCTAATATTGCTATTGTTAAAGATCTCCTGTCTGATAATATCGATGGGCATGTTATTTATTTTTGTGAGGAAACTGCTAGAATTGCCAAACCCTGTGCTAAAGATAAACATAGACCTGTGGTAGGCATGCCTGTTATTTCTGTTAAAATAGGAGATCATTGTTATCATGGCTTATGTGATATGGGTGCTAGTGCTAGTGCCATACCTATTGATTTATACAAAGAAATTAAGCATGATATTGCACCCGCTGAGTTAGAAGATATTGATGTCACAATTAAACTTGCCAATAGAGATGTTGAACTCTTGTGTGGGAAAACTAAATATCCTGCTGATTTTCTTGTTCTTGGTTCCCCACAAGATAGCTTTTGTCCCATTATATTTGGTAGACCCTTCTTGAACACCGTTAATGCTAAGATAGACTGCGAAAAGGATGTTGTTACTATAGGTCTAGGTGATATGTCTCATGAGTTTAATCTCTCTAAATTTCGTAGACAACACCGTGAAGAGGAATTGCCTAGTAAGGATGAAATTGTTGGTCTTGCTTCTATTGCCGTACCTCCTAGTGATCCTTTAGAACAATATTTGCTAGACCATGAAAATGATATTTTTATGAATGAAAGAAGGGAAATAGATGAAGTGTTCTTTAAACAGGAACCCATCCTGAAACACAATTTACCTGTTGAAATCCTAGGGGATCCTCCTCCACCCAAGGGTGATCCCGTGTTTGAGCTTAAACCGTTACCTGATACTCTTAGATATGCTTATCTTGATGAGAAAAAGATATATCCTGTTATTATTAGTGCTAACCTTTCAGAGCATGAAGAAGAGAGATTATTGAAAACTCTGAAGAAGCACCGTGCTGCTATTGGATATACTCTTGATGATCTTAAGGGCATTAGTCCCACTCTATGTCAACATAAAATAAATTTGGAGAAGATGCCAAACCAGTTCGTGATCATCAACGACGGCTGAATCCTAAGATGAAAGAAGTGGTAAGAAAGAAATACTAAAGCTCCTTGAGGCAGGTATAATTTATCCCGTTGCTGATAGTCAGTGGGTAAGTCCTGTCCATTGTGTCCCTAAGAAGGGAGGTATTACTGTCGTTCCTAATGATAAAGATGAATTGATTCCGCAAAGAATTATTACAGGTTATAGGATGGTAATTGATTTCCGCAAATTAAATAAAGCTACTAAAAAGGATCATTACCCCTTACCTTTTATCGATCAAATGCTAGAAAGATTATCTAAACATACACATTTTTGCTTTCTAGATGGTTATTCTGGTTTCTCTCAAATACCTGTGTCAGCCAATGATCAATCAAAGACTACTTTTACTTGCCCTTCTGGTAATTTTGCTTATAGACGTATGCCTTTTGGCTTATGTAATGCACCTGCTACCTTTCAAAGATGCATGATGGCTATATTCTCTGACTTTTGTGAAAAGATTTGTGAGGTTTTCATGGACGACTTCTCCGTCTATGGATCCTCTTTTGATGATTGCTTGAGCAACCTTGATCGAGTTTTGCAGAGATGTGAAGAAACTAATCTTGTCTTGAATTGGGAAAAGTCCCACTTTATGGTTAATGAAGGTATTGTCTTGGGGCATAAAGTTTCTGAACGAGGTATTGAGGTGACAAAGCCAAGGTTGATGCTATTGAAAAGATGCCATGTCCCAAGGACATCAAAGGTATAAGAAGTTTCCTTGGTCACGCCGGATTTTATAGGAGGTTCATTAAGGACTTCTCAAAAATTTCTCGGCCTCTGACTAATTTATTACAAAAAGATATACCATTTGTCTTTGATGATGATTGTGTAGAAGCATTTGAAATACTTAAGAAAGCATTGATCTCTGCACCTATTGTTCAGCCACCTGATTGGAATTTACCCTTTGAAATTATGTGTGATGCTAGTGATTATGCTGTAGGTGCTGTTCTAGGGCAAAGAGTTGATAAGAAATTAAATGTTATTCAATATGCTAGTAAAACTCTAGACAATGCTCAGAGAAATTATGCTACTACTGAAAAAGAATTCTTAGCAGTTGTATTTGCTTGTGATAAGTTCAGACCTTATATTGTTGATTCTAAAGTAACTATTCACACGGATCATGCTGCTATTAAATATCTTATGGAAAAGAAAGATGCTAAACCTAGACTTATTAGATGGGTTCTCTTGCTACAAGAATTTGATTTGCATATTGTTGATAGAAAGGGAGCTGAGAACCCCGTTGCAGACAACTTGTCTAGGTTAGAAAATGTTCTTGATGACCCACTACCTATTGATGATAGCTTTCCTGATGAGCAATTAAATGTCATAAATGCTTCTCGTACTGCTCCATGGTATGCTGATTATGCTAATTATATTGTTGCTAAATTTATACCACCTAGTTTCACATACCAGCAAAAGAAAAAGTTTTTCTATGATTTGAGACATTACTTTTGGGATGACCCACATCTTTATAAAGAAGGAGTAGATGGTGTTATTAGACGTTGTGTACCTGAGCATGAACAGGAACAGATCCTACGCAAGTGTCACTCCGAGGCTTATGGAGGACACCACGCTGGAGATAGAACTGCACATAAGGTATTGCAATCCGGTTTTTATTGGCCTACTCTCTTCAAGGATGCCCGTAAGTTTGTCTTATCTTGTGATGAATGTCAAAGAATTGGTAATATTAGTAGACGTCAAGAAATGCCTATGAATTATTCACTTGTTATTGAACCATTTGATGTTTGGGGCTTTGATTATATGGGACCTTTTCCTGCCTCTAATGGATACACACATATTTTAGTTGCTGTTGATTACGTTACTAAGTGGGTAGAAGCTATTCCAACTAGTAGTGCTGATCATAACACTTCTATTAAGATGCTTAAAGAAGTTATTTTTCCGAGGTTTGGAGTCCCTAGATATTTAATGACTGATGGTGGTTCACATTTTATTCATGGTGCTTTTCGTAAAATGCTTGCTAAGTATGATGTTAATCATAGAATTGCATCTCCTTATCACCCGCAGTCTAGTGGTCAAGTAGAATTGAGTAATAGAGAGCTCAAATTAATTTTGCAAAAGACTGTCAATAGATCTAGAAAGAATTGGTCCAAGAAACTTGATGATGCATTATGGGCCTATAGAACTGCATATAAAAATCCTATGGGTATGTCTCCGTATAAAATGGTTTATGGAAAAGCATGTCACTTACCTCTCGAACTAGAACATAAGGCTTATTGGGCTATTAAAGAGCTCAATTATGATTTCAAACTTGCCGGTGAGAAGAGGTTATTTGACATTAGCTCACTTGATGAATGGAGAACCCAAGCCTATGAAAATGCCAAGTTGTTTAAAGAAAAAGTTAAAAGATGGCATGACAAAAGAATACAAAAGCGTGAGTTTAATGTAGGTGATTATGTATTGCTATACAACTCTCGTTTAAGATTTTTTGCAGGAAAACTTCTCTCTAAATGGGAAGGTCCTTACGTTATCGAGGAGGTCTATCGTTCCGGTGCCATAAAAATCAACAACTTCGAAGGCACAAATCCGAAGGTGGTGAACGGTCAAAGAATCAAACATTATATCTCAGGTAATCCTATAAATGTTGAAACCAATGTTATTGAAACCGTAACCCCGGAGGAATACATAAGGGACACTTTCCGGAACGTTTCAGACTCCGAAAAGGAATAGGTATGTGGTACGGTAAGTAAACCGACTCCAAAACAATTTTTATGGCAATATTTCTCCGTTTTGGAATATTTGAAAAATAAAAAATAAGAAGCAGTCCGGGAAGGATACGAGGGCCCCACGAGGGTGGAGGGCGCGCCCTACCCCCCTGGGCGCGCCCCCTACCTCGTGGGCACCTCGTGTGCTCTCGGGACTCCGTTTTCTTGCACGATACATATTTTGGTCGGTAAAAATTCATTATATATTCTCCCGAAGGTTTTGACTCCTGTATCACGCAATTATCCTCTGTTCTTGTTTCGAGCTGTTTCCTGTCAGGGTTTTCAAGGCCAGGCATCATGTCGTCCCCCTCCTCCAACAATGGTGACAACGATGCTTGGCTAATGAAGATAGAGCTGAAGAGGGAAGAACCCATGGAGATCAACAAGGATGAAGGGATCAAGAAGGCCACCGGGGATCAAGCTCCGGCAGCAGAAGACATCCTTCAACTTGATCACAATCTTCTTACCCCAACTGAGATCGAAGCTTTCAAGATGATTGAGTTAGCTCGTATACAGAACAAGTATCTCACACGTGAAAATATTTTGTTGAAGGAGCATATCGTTGCACTCAAGGGCATTATCCGCAAGCTGGAGGACCTCTTACGCTCGATGTGCGACTATCCATCATCAACGCCACCTTCCTCACCAACAAAGGAGACATAATCAAATGGGTATGGGCACTCCCCTTGGCAACTGCCAAGCTTGGGGGAGGTGCCCCGATATCGTATCACCATCACACTCCTATCTTTACCGTTTTTCTTAGTTCGATCCTATTAGTAGTATCTTGATTTAGTAGAATAAAGTTTTGGCATGATCTAGTTTTGAGTTTTGCTTTATGATCCCTCTATGTAATCTAGTCCGTGAGCTATATATAATAAAGATTAGTGTTGAGTCAAGGGCTTGATTATTTTGCTATGATCTTGAGTGGATAAAAGAAAAGAGAAAAAGAATAAAAAGAAATAAAGAGATCATATTGATCTTATTGAGAGTAATGACTTCACATAGAAAGAGTATGATGATTAAAAGTTGTTGAGAGTTGGCAAACATAGCTTTGGTCATCGTTGCAATTAATAGGAAGTAATAAAGAAAGAGAGGTTTCACATATAAATATACTATCTTGGACATCTTTTATGATTGGGAGCACTCATTAAAATATGACATGCTAAAGAGTTGATGTTGGACAAGGAAGACAACGTAATGGGTTATGTTTTCTTATATCTGAGATAAAGTATATTGTCATGGATCATCCAACATGTTGAGCTTGCCTTTCCCCCTCATGCTAGCCAAATTCTTTGCACCAAGTAGAGATACTACTTGTGCTTCCAAAAACCCTTAAACCAGTTTTGCCATGAGAGTCCACCATATCTACCTATGGATTGAGTAAGATCCTTCAAGTAAGTTGTCATCGGTGCAAGCAATAAAAATTGCTCTCTAAATATGTATGATTGATTGGTGTGGAGGAAATAAGCTTTATACGATCTTGTGATGTGGAAGAAATAAAAGCGACGGACTGCATAATAAAGGTTCATATCACAAGTGGCAATATAAAGTGACGTTCTTTCGCATTAAGATTTTGTGCATCCAACCCTGAAAGCGCATGGCAACCTCTGCTTCCCTCTGCGAAGGGCCTATCTTTTATTATTATCTTCTACCTTATGCAAGAGTCATGGTGATCTTCACCTTTCCTTTTTATATTTTATCCTTTGGCAAGCACAGGGTGTTGGAAAGATCCTGATAGATATATCTAATTGGATGTAAGTTAGCATGAATTATTATTGTTGACATTACCCTTGAGGTAAAAGGTTGGGAGGCGAAACTATAAGCCCCTATATTTCTCTGTGTCCGATTAAAACTCCGTAACCACAAGTATTGCGTGAGTGTTAGGAATTATGAAAGACTAAATGATAGTTGAGTATGTGGACTTGCTAGAAAGCTCTGACATAGACTCTTTCTGATGTTATGATAAATTGCAATTGCTTCAATGACTGAGATTATAGTTTGTTAGTTCTCAATAAAGTTTCTGATTCATACTTTTGCATTGTGAATAGATTATTACTTGAGCATAAGAAATCATATGACAATATTCATATATGTTGCTGTTATGAGAATAATCATGATGCCCTCATGTCCGTAGTTTATTTTTTCGACACCTCTACCTCTAAACATGTGGACATATTTATCGTTATCGGCTTCCGCTTGAGGACAAGCGAGGTCTAAGCTTGGGGGAGTTGATACGTCCATTTTGCATCATGCTTTTATATCGATATTTATTGCATTATGGGCTGTTATTACACATTATGTCACAATACTTATGCCTATTCTCTCTTATTTTACAAGGTTTACATAAGGAGGGAGAATGCCGGCAGCTGGAATTCTGGGCTGGAAAAGGAGCAAATATTATAGACCTATTCTGCACAACTCCAAAAGTCCTGAAACTCCACGAAAGTCATTTTTGTAAATAATAAAAAATACTGAGCGGAAGAAATACGTCAGGGGGGGGGCACCACCTATCCACGAGGGTGGGGGGCGCGCCCCTGCCTCATGGGCCCCCTGTTGGCTCTTCGGTGGCCATCTTCTGCTATATGAAGTCTTTCGTCCAAGGAA
The DNA here is from genome assembly GCF_018294505.1 of Triticum aestivum. Taxonomy (NCBI): domain Eukaryota; kingdom Viridiplantae; phylum Streptophyta; class Magnoliopsida; order Poales; family Poaceae; genus Triticum; species Triticum aestivum. Next base: position 597,227,744 of record NC_057799.1, read on the forward strand.
AAATTATAAGCAAGCTTTCGGGATGAGACTCCGCTGCCACGAGGCGGAACCTTGGCGGAACCAATCTAGGGCTCCGGCAGAGCTGTTCTGCCGGGGACACTTCCCTCCGGGAGGGGGAAATCATCGCCATCGTCATCACCAACGCTCCTCTCATCGGGAGAGGGCAATCTCCATCAACATCTTCACCAGCACCATCTCCTCTCAAAACCCTAGTTCATCTCTTGTATCCAATTCTTGTCTCCAAGTCCGGGATTGGTACCTGTAGGTTGCTAGTAGTGTTGATTACTCCTTGTAGTTGATGCTAGTTGGTTTATTTGGTGGAAGATCATATGTTCAGATCCTTTATGCATATTAATACCCCTCTGATTATGAACATGAATATGCTTTGTGAGTAGTTACGTTTGTTCCTGAGGACATGGGAGAAGTCTTGCTATTAGTAGTCATGTGAATTTGGTATTCGTTCGATATTTTGATGAGATGTATGTTGTCTATCCTCTAGTGGTGTTATGTGAACGTCGACTACATGACACTTCACCATTATTTGGGCCTAGAGGAAGGCATTGGGAAGTAATAAGTAGATGATGGGTTGCTAGAGTGACAGAAGCTTAAACCCTAGTTTATGCGTTGCTTCGTAAGGGGCTGATTTGGATCCATATGTTTCATGCTATGGTTAGGTTTACCTTAATACTTTTGTTGTAGTTGCGGATGCTTGCAATAGAGGTTAATCATAAGTGGGATGCTTGTTCAAGTAAGAACAGCACCCAAGCACCGGTCCACCCACATATCAAATTATCAAAGCACCGAACGCGAATCATATGAACGTGATGAAAACTAGCTTGACGATAATTCCCATGTGTCCTCGGGAGCGATTTTCTCTATATAAGAGTTTGTCCAGGCTTGTCCTTTGCTACAAAAAGGATTGGGCCACCTTGCTGCACTTTATTCACTTTTGTTACTTGTTGCTCGTTACAAATTATCCTATCACAAAACTATCTATTACCACTTATTTCAGTACTTGCAGAGAATACCTTGCTGTAAACCGCTTATCATTTCCTTCTGCTCCTCGTTGGGTTCGACACTCTTACTTATCGAAAGGACTACGATAGATCCCCTATACTTGTGGGTCATCAATCCCTCCGGTGTCTATATAAACCGGAGGGCTTAGTCCGGATCAGGATACTCATTACCATAGTCATACAGGCTAGGCCTCTAGGGTTTAGCCATTACGATCTCGTGGTAGATCAACTCTTGTAATACTCATATTCATCAATATCAATCAAGCAGGAAGTAGGGTATTACCTCCATAGAGAGGGCCCGAACCTGGGTAAACATTGTGTCCCCCGTCTCCTGTTACCATCGATCCTAAACGCACAGTTCGGATTCTCAATTCTCAGATACCATTTGTTTAATGTTGAGTTCGCTTTCTGAGATAGTAGGCAGAGTTGGCTAAAGCGAAAGCGGTCTTAGAGCCAGACTTGGCAAATCCGACCCTCTAAACGTACGGGGACGCGCCCGGTCATTGTCTGAGTGTGTCCATTTAAAGTCCCTATTAGTTTGTGCATGCAGTCATACTTTTCATTTTCTTTCTTATATGTCCAATCACTTGCATGTGATTGGTGAAGAAGAGAGAAAGAAAAGAAAGAATAAAGAAAAAGAAAAAGTGGTCCGGGTGGGCCGCGTTCAACGTGGCGGACTGATCGTGCGTGTCCTGACGTGTCCGCGAGCCCTCATATCCTCCATACTTTTATTCTTTATATGACGGTTCGTGGACAACCCGAACATATGGAGATGATACGAGGGATCCGGTTGGGTCATTTTTTTCCTTCTCTCTCCTGTCCGTCACTGATCGAGTGCGTGCATGGACATTTAAGAAGGATTTGAGGTGCCCGGCTATAGATGCTCTTAAGAATTGAGCGTACTCAAAATGTTCCACACGTTGTTGGCTACTCCTTGGTGAGCTCATCTCATCATCGACCCCAACAGGGTCCCTGGAGCTAAACCACGTCTTCCTTGGTAATTTAGCAACTGCATGCCCACAAACATGGAATGAACTACAGCGACGACGAGGCCGGCGCACCCGCACCACCTGATCGATCTCGTCATACAAATCGAACCCACCGTGATCACGCGCCGCGCAAGTGCGAGCTGGCGTTCGACGCCTGCCGCGCGCGCTCCCGCGCGTCGCGCTCTGCCGCACCGCGCCCTCTACCTTGCTTCCCTCATGGTGTCACCGGACACCGGTGGTACTTGCTTGCTCAACCGCGCGCACTCGCCGTCCGCTTAACTCGCCGTCCGTCCGGCTGGCAGGCTTTCCAACCCGACCCGCCGCTGAATTTGCCTTCCACGCTGGTGGCCGGCTGTTGTGAGCTGCATGTGCGCTCACGCCACCATTCCCTAGTCACCATGCGCGCGCGCCCACTTCTATCCTATATACGGCCCATCCTGCCATCCAAATTTGTTGGTTTCTGTCATGTCACGCCGTACTCGCACAGGCGCGGCGCATGCCCCGGCAGGGTGAAAGCGTAGTACGAGCTCGAGGGTGTCAATATGCAAGCCAACGTTAACAGGCCATGATGACAGACACTGTTGACCTAACGAGAGGAACCCTCGATCGAATTCCACACTGTTCGCTAAGCCAGTGGATGCAACAGTAAACGCCTCCATCATATATATATATATATATATCTCCGGGCCGCCGGCCGCAGACGTCAAAGTATGTATTCAAGTTGATCCTTGAAACCTCCAACTCCAAGATAACGGGCGGGCGGGCAGGTCTCATGCTGGCTACAGCTAGCGATAGCTCCACGACCACGAAGACGCCCACAATTGTCCAACGAGTCCCGGACACAATAAACAATTAGCTGAACAGTTGATGATTTCCCTCTACGAGTATTAGTACATAAACAAGTAGGAGCTGGTCCCCCCATGATTAGCTACCAACTAATGGGCCGGCACATGGCTGCTAACCATGCCAATCAATGGGGAATTAAGATGCAGCCGGACGTCGTCGTACGTCGTTAAGCAAAGCTGAGCACGTACTGGATACCTAATTAGCTTGCTATAGCTAGAAGAATAGAAGGGAAGAAAAGAAAAAGAAATAGACTCGGGGGATAAATGGATGATGCGCATGGCATGTTACTTTCAGAAAGATAAAGAGGAGAGGGGTGGAGTGTCTTGTAAGGCATGCTAGCTACATGCAAGCATCACGATTTTCAGCTGATAACTCGGGCAAAGTTGTTGATTGATCATCGGGTGCAACGACCTGCCCATGTTACTAGTGCTAAGCTATAGCTATAGATGAGTGGGTAACATGCTCCATATATATCATGAGTATTATTTACGGCGTTTCGACTTTCGATCGTGATTACCCTAGCTAGCATGGCAAGCTTGGGTCTTCCCATGATTTTTGCACGTTCGGCATGGTCGATTAACTGATGATGAATATCGTCTCATGCATGCATGTGCGCGAAGAACACTTTGGGGGACCAAATCAATGATGTAAATGAAATGAGGCCCTGTTGTAATCTCCCAAAGTGGGATGCCACCTCGTATATATACTCCTACTTCTGGGAACCTTCTACCGCCAAAGCAGCCTGATCATGAACGACAACATCTCTTCTATCCATCCATGACATGTCCATATGTACGGTACTTAATTAGTAACTTGTTGCATCGTCATTGGCCAGACATATGTTTATTTCGCACGTTGTAAAGCTCACTCATGATTTAAAGTTCAAGGTTATTAAGCAACTAACCCGCTAAGTTTTACCAGTTGCGTGCATTGACCTATATGTATCCCTGTCAACTTTTTCTTCTTTTGAGTGGGCACTTAACCATTTTGGTTGCACTAATTTCTTGCATGGTGAGAGGGACATGCTGTTAGGTTTTGGAAGGATGTAGTATAATGTTAGTTAGCTTCCGTCCGTGTCATAGTGCACGAGCTCAACATGGACAATGCCATGTGAAAAGTTGGTGTTCCAATTTCCAAAGGACGAAAGCGGAAGCATGCATGGCTATAGTTAGTTGGGATAAGCTTACTAACTCTTTTGATGCTTACATCTTTTGCTAGCTTTATTAGCACCGTCCTAAAAATGCATAATTAAACACCAACATAAAGTTGGTCATAAACTTGTGGCCACAATCTACCTCTTCCCAGCTTCTCAGATTGATTAGAGGGAGTAGAAACTCGCACGCATCGGTAAAGAGAGAGTGCTAATGCTACCTAGGAGCACTTGCACCATTTTGAAAAATATAAATACTCATTCTTAAAACAAACTCCTAACTATTCTCGCATGTAGATGACTTTGAATTATTGTGAAAAAACATACTTACATTCATATGGGCCATGGTAAGTAAACACAAGATTTTTCACAAACTAATTAAACCAAATGATTTTTTCCTCCTTATTCTTGTTTTATTCATGTAGACAGTCAAGCAATATTGTTTTCTCACAAAATTTGATGGTACATGATTCACTCTACTATCTACTAGAGCTTTATTATTATTATTATTATTATTATTATTATTATTATTATTATTATTATTATTATTATTATTATTTATTTTGGATTTTCCTAATTCTTAGTTTAAAAATAGAGCATATGAGTTACTGTAATGATGGTTCATATATCCATACATTTAAATAGACATCTCTACAAAATACGACAGGGCGAACTTACAAAGCTGTCAAGCAAAAAAGTCAATTAGACATCTTAGCTTATGCATTGGATCATGGTATATTTGTCCGATATATCTTGGGATAATGCCAGTGCAGTTTTTATGCTCTAATTCGATTAACAAAAATCTTGGGATAATGCCAATGCAGTTTTTATTCTCTAGTTCATGCGTATACATGACAATGAAACTTCATATTTAAACATGAGAATGACATTGGAAGGTAGGAGGTATGAGTCAATCAATTACTTATCTGTCTCTTATCAAGTAGTCTAACTTAAGTTCCGAAACTCCCAATAGCCAGCTTCCTGGAGCCATACCAGAATGTTTCTTATGTTGTAGTTAGCACTTTTGCTAGTAATTCCTTAAGCGACTAAAAAATTTCCTAGTTACAATTCACCACTGTTTGATTCTGACATTTGGATTTATAAAGTGCAAAATAATGATGAGAATATCTACACATCGGATGGCTATCAAGGCTGACTAAAAAGTAACTGTTGCTATTTTTGCAAAATAAAGTATTTTTTAACTATTGTTAAGTTGTACCTTTAACGTTTTGAGTTGCAAAACTATGTTAGACAGGGCCGTTTGTGTATTATCATGCTAGCTAATGGAGGCTTTGATATATACATGGAGCTATATCTCATGAATAAAGGAGACTGGCTTTGTCATCTAACTACAATAGTAGTCCACAATGCAAATGACGGCAGAGTATTTTACTTTGTCATAATTACAATGCGATCTACAGCGCTCGCGATACAGATCGGTTTCTACAATATATGAAAGAATGTACTGTGCTTCCGTTTCAAACAAAAAAAAAGAATGTACTGTGCTGTGCCCGACAGCTCCAAGAACATGATGGATCAATGCGGCAGCCATGGCCCATGACTATACGGCTGCCGCAGCTAGTAGCACGTACGTACGGATCATCATCAGATGCATACCAGTTAATGTCATGTGCTAATCATCATTATTGGGCTCAAGTTTAATTATCGGAGCTAGCTAGCCAATCGTGCGTGGGCAGTTGGTAGCCACAGCTAGTGAGCCTGGATTATCGTATAACCACTTACCAATTCAATCCATCAGGAAGGACACAGACGCTTAAAGATCTACTTTTGGGATTTTGATTAGGCAGAGGAGGAAGAGGACGCCTAGCCAGCTATTTAGCTTATAATATTTTATGGAGGCTTCCGTGTCGATCTGACGATCTTCTGGTATGTTTTTTTTTCTTTCGAAACAACGAGCCTCCTCGTCGACTTCCATTATAGAAACCGCCACCAAGTTTTACAAAGTTATGCAATGAAATACGAGCAACATAAAGTAAAATACCCCTCTCATACAGTCACATCTCACACGATGCGGTCCTCCGGTTTATCTGATTAGTAATTAATCGCTTCAAAAAAAATCTAGCTTAAACATTTATGGAAGTAGTTAACCCACTACACGTGCATATGCACTTTAATTATTGCCATTGTATAGTTAACTCGGCGGTTATTTTTCAGAATTTTCAAAATTTCCAGGTGAACTTTATGCTTTCTTGTACCGATGGAGAGCTAGCTTACACGTACGTCCCATGTAGGCATGTACTATAAAAGCAGTGGCCGGACATGGTACTCCCTGCGTTTCTTTTTAGTTTGCATATAAGGTTTGGTCAAAGTCAATCTTTGTAAAGTTTGAATAACTTTATATTAAAAAAATCAGCATTCATAATATGAAATTAATATTATTAGATGCACCATAAAATGTATTTTCATATTATATAGTTTTAGTATTGTAGATGTCCATATATTTTGATATAAATTTGGTCAAATTTGATATAGTTTGACTTTGACCAAATTTTATATGCGAAGTAAAAAGATACAAAGGGAGTACATGATTATTCATATCTCATATGGAAAGGGTGCGAGTCGCCATACACATGCAAGCTTTATCCCGTCGATTGGAACATGTTAACAGTCACACGTACGAGTGGCTAGGATAGATGCATAGATAGGTAGAGCTGCCGCCTGCCGGTGCCGGGGTGCAAGTGCGACTGTGCAACGCTCATGCTGTGTTGCAAGATTTCCTTTTTCCCGAGTGTTGCAAGTTTTCTTGCCTGCATGATGGACCTCTCAGCCTCTCTCTACATCGTTCTGTCTGGTCTGTGCTCATGTGTGATTAGCAAGTTGTAAAGGCATCTCCAACGCAATCTCTCAAAACAGATATCGTAAATGTCTGCAGACACATCGCAACCGTAAATGTCCGCGCACACATTCAGGGCATGTCCACGGACACGATAAGGAAGAGAGCCATCCAAAAGTTCCCCGTTTGTCCGGTCATCTCCATCACCGCCCGTCACGGCGCCACCCATTGGAAACCTCCCGCGACCACGCCTCTCCTCCGCTCCGGCCTGTTCCGCCCCATGTCCTTGAGCATAGGCCGCTCGTAGCCCGCAACAGCCGCGCTATACAACATGGGGTTGACGTCGGAAGAGCAGGAAAACCGCCGTTGACGTGGCCGCAGAAGGACTCGCAACGGCCGGGAGGCGCGTCGTCGTGACCCTCATGCCATGCGTCTCGGCCCAGTGGTTCGCCGGGGAGCACCTCCGCGCGCACGACATCGTTGGCTGCGACCTCAAGTACAGCCGCCTCAGGCGATGCAGCGGGCTCCTAAAGGGTGGCGCTGGGAGGCCATCGCCGATTCTGATTTGGTCTGCACCGGGCTCCCCAAAGAAACCCGTCCATGTAACGTACGTTCGCCTCGCTCAGTTTTGACGTTTTGACCTTTATTAGTAAATCAATCCCGCGTCTGGCAGTAGCTTTCCAGCCAACTTCCGGCGGAACCTCCTGGACCAGAGCTTCCCCACGTATATACATGTACGTACGTACCCATGTTTTCCTACATATCGAGTATGTATAAGCTGGTTCGAGAGCAGCAACGTGCGCGTCCCTGTCGCTACCCGCCGTGTCTACGCAGTACACATACGACTACGAGTTAATTTGCTGGTAGAGGTAGGCCGTAGCCTGGAGCGAGTGGGAGAGTCAAAGGAAACTAGCAGGCGCGACGGACAGAGATCGGGGGGCGGCGACGTAGGTGGCATGTCACGGTACAAGATGCACGAGCGCCCCGGGACCCCCTCCTACCCCAGCAGCTATCGGTCGTCCGTCGTCCCGGTGGTCGCCCGCTTGCCTTGCCGTTTCTTTCAGCCGTCACTCGCGCGCGGCGCCAGCCCATCCCGTCGATCGGTAGGTCGCGCTCGCTCCGCCCCCACCATGTGCGGCGTCGCCACCCCGGCGAGCCCAGCGCCACGTCCGCCTCCGCCTGCACGGCACCCATCACCTTTCTTCCTTGCAGTTGCAACGGCGGCATCTCGACCGGCCGGCACGTCTACGATGATGTACCGACCATGGATAGGCGCGGTTGAATCCACCACGCGAGCCGTCGGACTCCCGTCACGTAGCTATCCGCGTCTGCATAGCTCGGCTGGCTGGGTGCCCATCCGGCAGCTGGACCCCTCACATACTATACGACTATACGACGACGTCGTCGGCTTTGCGCTCCGGTCCCAGCGGAACGCCGAGCGCGGCGGGGCGGGCTGGATAGGGGGAGCGCGCGCGCGAGGCGGGGTGTGGTCTATGCTGGAGGCTGGTTGGTCCGTCCTTGCCTTGTCTTGTCGTCCTTGCCTTGTCGTCCCGGGCCCCGCCGCCCTTGCCTTGTCGTGCCGTCCGCCGTGTCGCCGTCCGGGCCGGACAGCGACGGCGCCTCGCCGATCCGTTGGACCGTGTTATCTGGAGTATTTATATACTTCTCCCCGTCGGCGTGTGCTGGAAATTGAGCGTCGTGGTTACTCAATGACAAATGGATCTCAAGCTCCATGTATCCTAGTTTTTCTTCAAGAAGACATCTTCTGATCTTTTTCTCACAGGAGCAAATAGATGCTCTCACTTCTTGTCCGCATAATTTCATTCAAAATATGTTTATTAGTGGTTTTAGATAACCATACATGCATGACATCGTTAGCTATCACAGATCCACACATTTGTTTTCTCGCTTACAACTAAAACCATTACTAATAAAATTACATATGCGGAGACTGGGATCCAAACGACTCAATCGTTGCTAAGTGCTATGTGGATCTCGATGTAATTTCGGTTACTTCTAGTGTTATTTGTACTGATATGATAGTTGATGAATAGATCGTTAAGTTTTTTTTCGCAAAAGGAAAGAAGTACAGGGTGTCTCGCATGGTGCCGAAGCCTCTATATATCTATGTGGACAATGTGTGCTGCTTCTCCTTTCTTAGGGCATCTCCAACGCCGACGCTCAAACCGCCCGCATACGTCCGGACCACGAAAACAGTCCAACGCGGGCCTGTATCGGTCCGCTCGGCGGTCCGGACGCACTTTCTCCCACAAGGTGAAGAGAAAACCGGGGTGGGTGTGGGTGTGGGGGGGGGGGGGGGGGGTTGCTGGAGTCCAGACAACAGCCACGTCGGACTCGACACCCGAGGCCCACTAAATCCGCCCTCCCGGTCTCATTTTCTTCCACTTCGCCACTTCCCTCGCTACATTGCATCCGCTGAAGGAAATATGCCCTAGAGGCAATAATAAAGTTGTTATTTTTATTTCCTTATATCATGATAAATATCTATTATTCATGCTAGAATTGTATTAACCGGAAACTTAGTACATGTGTGAATACATAGACAAAACATAGTGTCCCTAGTATGCCTCTACTTGACTAGCTCGTTAATCAAAGATGATTAAGTTTCCTAGCCATATACATGTGTTGTCATTTGATGAACGGGATCACATCATTAGAGAATAATGTGATGGAAAAGACCCATTGTCGGTGTCAAAACCGGCGGATCTCGGGTAGGGGGTCCCGAACTGCGTCTAAGGTCGATGGTAACAGGAGACGGGGGACACAATGTTTACCCAGGTTCGGGCCCTCTCTATGGAGGTAATACCCTACTTCCTGCTTGATTGATCTTGATGAATATGAGTATTACAAGAGTTGATCTATCGTAATGGCTAAAACCCTAGAAGTCTAGCCTGTATGACTATGGTAATGAGTCTATCTGTTTCTGGACTAAGCCCTCCGGTTTATATAGACACCGGAGGGGACTAAGGTTGTACAAGGTCGGTTACGGAGAAAGGAATCTTCATATGTGGCCGCCAAGCTTGCCTTCCACGCCAAGGAGAGTCCCATCCGGATACGGGTAGAGTCTTCGGTCTTCGTATCTTCACAGCCCATTAGTCCGGCCCATGTCCAACAGGCCGGACGTTCGAGGACCCCTTAGTCCAGGACTCCCTCAGTAGCTCCTGAACCAGGCTTCAATGACGAGGTGTCCGGCGCGCAGGTTGTCTTCGGCATTGCAAGGCGGGTTCCTCCTTCCGAATACTCCAAGATAGTCTTCGGACGCAACGACCGTGTCTGGATCTGCAACACAAGTACCACATACACAGCCGCAGAGAGTATAATATTTCACGAGTCCCATCCGCTGACAACTTTTCGCAAGATGACATCACATCCGCCCGGTCATTATTTCGAACCGTTTTCGTCTGCCGTTCCGCGTTTCGAGATGCGGTTTCCATTGGCACGTCTTGTCAAAGCAGAGATCGCGTCCCCTTATTGCGGGATTCTCATCAATACGGGCGTGCGTAATCCAACCGTGCCGTTTACACAGCCCTTGGGAATAGGCGAGTTTTAAGGTGAGTGGGGAGGCGTTCAATATTTACTGCCTTTATAAGGGGATAAGGATTCCTCCTCTTCACCCACGCCTTCTTTCTACCTCTGCCCTTCCATTCTCGAGCTCCAGCGCCCAAGTTCTCGTCTTTTCCACTCCGAGCAAACACCCAACCATGTCTGGATCCGGAGGTCAGGGCAAGTGGATGGCCTCCTCTGTCAAGGAGAAGGACATCACCGAGCTTCGGGAGGCCGGGTATCTGGCGAAGGAGATCACCCACCGGCTTCCGTCCAAGGGACAAGTCGTCCCTACACCAAAACCCAATGAGAGGGTGGTGTACCTCCCTCATTTCGTCCACGGGTTACGGTTTCCTCTCCACCCGTTCGTCGAGGGACTGATGTTCTATTACGGGCTAGATTTCCATGATCTAGCCCCGAACTCCTTCCTCAACATCTCGGCATTCATTGTCGTGTGTGAGGCCTTCCTCCGCATCCAGCCCCACTTCGGACTATGGCTCAAGATCTTCAACGTGAAGCCGAAGGTGGTGGATGGCCAGCATGCGGAGTGCGGGGGCGCCATGGTGAGCAAGTTTCCCAATGTCACATGGCCCAAAGGTACATTTGTGGAGACTGTCAAGGAGTGGCCGAAGCTGTGGTTCTATATCACAGAGCCCCGTGACGCCACCTGGGCCGCGGCTCCCGAATTCAAGTCTGGAGCTCCAATGCGGCTGACCTCCTGGATGGAGAAGGGCCCAAATTGGTCCTCGTCGGACGAGCTGTTAGCGCTGCACACGCATCCAAAGCATGGTGGACAAAAACATCAAGCTCGTCGACGTGATCCAGGTGATGCTGGTTCACAGGATCCTCCCCTGCCAAACCCGAACCTGCCCTTTATGGGAATATGATCCGGTGAAGCACCAGACCCTGGAGAGGCTCTTCGGAACTACTCAAGAAGATGCATGGAAGTTGCTCTTTAAGGGCAATGAGAAGCCGCCGGCCATAGACTCGGACCGCGGGCACGATCTTGCCCATCCTGGCAGTGAGGTAAAGCTTTCACGTCTCAAGGCACATCCTTTACTTGCTTGTTCAAGGAGAATATCAAAACTTTACTATATTTTTGCTTTTCAGGTATGGACAGAGAAAGCGGAGCGGATTCGGAGTTCGGCTCCGCTGCCCGAAGAGCCAGTCATCCCGCTCTTGGCGAAGATGCTAGTTCCGGCGCCCTACAAGGCGCCGGAGAAGAAGGCCAAGGGGATCAAAGGCGGCCCTCGATGCAAGGGTACTTCGGACGTGACGTCCGAAGATGACGAGGATCACTCATCCGCCGCCGAAGACGACGACGAGGAGGAGGAAGAAAGCCACTCTCCCCCTGACGGGGGAAGGAAGAAAAGGACGGCCTCCACAAATCTAGAGGCGGGGGCGCCCAAGAGGGGGAAAGGCCCCCTTGCGGATAACTCCGCGTGGGACGTCGACAGCAGCCCGGAGCGACCCCCCGAAGCATGCCCCTGGCCGCATCGTAAGCACCAAAAGACCCGTGTGCATCCATATACCCGGCTTCTCCTCCTCATGGTATTAATATGCTTAGCTGTGGTATTGCAGTCCGGCCCACGACAGCCCCCAGCGATCCTCATCAGGAGGTTCGTTGGATTCAAAGGCGATGGCGAGCGAGTCGCCGCCAGCCGCTCAGTCTCCCAAGGCCAAGGGCGGCAATGAGGTGACGTCCCAATGGACTTTCTCCGGCCAGGGAGAGGTTCAGGTGGTCGTCAGGGCGGCGGCGCCGGACACACGGGGGAAAAGCCCCCATGGAAACTGGCAAGGGGACCATGTCTAATTCGGCCCCCAGCCGAGTACCATTCCGGAGACCTACACGGCTCCGGAGTCAAGCGAGCAGCCTTCCCCGAAAGGAGGAGGTGTGCCTGTTCTGCCGGTGACCTCTGTCCAACCAGAGGCACCGGATAATCCGCTGGAAGCGCTACGAGGCGCTTCCATTATGGATGAACACCGTATCCTTATGGGTATGGTGAGTGGAAAGGTTCAGTCCATCAAGAGCGGACTGACCGAAGCCTGCAGCAATCTGCTGACTGGCTTTGAGGTAAGTGACACAAAAGAAATAGTCCCAATATAGACAGTAGCCCGTGAGACCCTGTCCGGTGTTCGGAAAGAAAAGCCTGACAGAGGATCAATTAAATTTCGCAGGAAACTAACTAAATGTGTGTTATATAAATGAGCAGGCGTCGTTACTGGCCGCGACCTCACACACTGCCGAAGTCTCCGGACTGAAGCAGAGGCTGGAGCGGGCCGAGGGAGAGCTCGGCCAAGCAAGGAAGCAGCTGGAAGAGCAGCAAGGTATGCAATGACTCGCTATATATTCGGTAAGAATAAAGGATGTGTATTGACTGTAATGTCATGATTTGTGTAGGTGCGACGACCGAGGTCGAGGCCCTGAAAAAGGCCCTGGCCGAAGCCGAGGAGAAAGCTGCCAGAGAGCAAGCCGCTCGTAAAAAGCTCAAGGCCAGGCTCAACAAGGTCCAGCAAGACCTCCAGGACGTGGTGAAAAAGTGCGAGGCCTTGGAGTGCGATGTTTCGGCTCGAGAGGCCGAACTTGCCAAGGCGTGCCAAAGCGCTGAAGAAGCTCGGGTTGAGGCCCAGGGCGCCCTCTAGGAGATCCAGGAGGCCAAGAAGATCGCGGCGGGTAAGGCATTTAGTATGCAAAGCAAGTATGTGAAGAAGAAGTATTTCTTACTAACCCGAATTCGGAGTTCCCCAGGGGCGTTTGCGAACCTGCCGCGCAGCGTGTCAGACGCTGCGGAGTTCTTCCGAGCCGAAGAAGGGAGCTCGGCGGAGAAGCTGTTCTGGTCGCAGTACCTTGCACCAGAACATTCACTGCCCTTCACTGACTAGCTGAAATAGCTGGTCGAGCTGCATAGGGTGGCCGAACTGGCCATGAAGAATTTGATAATCCGGCTGTGGCCTGCCGAAGCTATACCCAGCAGCTGCTTCGGCCTTGTGAAGCGGCTGGTGAATGCCTGTCCTCGGCTGGACGTCGTGAAGCGGTCGGTCTGCATCGAGGGCGCGCGCCTGGCCTTCGCCTATGCCAAGGTGTGGTGGGCGAAGATGGACGTGATACGTCCATTTTGCATCATGCTTGTATATTGATATTTATTGCATTATGGGCTATTATTTCGCATTATGTCACAATACTTATGCCTATTCTCTCTTATTTTACAAGGTTTACATAAAGAGGGAGAATGCCGGCAGCTGGAATTCTGGGCTGGAAAAGGAGCAAATATTAGAGACCTATTCTGCGCAACTCCAAAGTCCTGAAACTCCATGGAAGTCATTTTTGGAAATAATAAAAAATACTGAGTGAAGAAGAAGGGTGGGGGGCGCGCCCTACCCCCTTGGCCGCGCCCCTGCCTCGTGGGCCCCCTGGCAGGCCTCCGGTGCCCATCTTCTGCTATATGAAGTCTTTCGTCCGAGAAAAAAATCATAAGCAAGCTTTCGGGAAGAAACTCCGCTGCCACGAGGCGGAACCTTGGCGAAACCAATCTAGGGCTCCGGCAGAGCTGTTCTGCCAAGGAAACTTCCCTCCGGGAGGGGGAAATCATCGCCATCGTCATCACCAACGATCCTCTCATCGGGAGGGGGTCAATCACCATCAACATCTTCACCAGCACCATCTCCTCTCAAACCCTAGTTCATCTCTTGTATCCAATCTTTGTCCCAAAGCCTCAGATTGGTACCTGTGGGTTGCTAGTAGTGTTGATTACTGCTTGTAGTTGATGCTAGTTGGTTTATTTGGTGGAAGATCATATGTTCAGATCCATTATGCATATTAATACCCCTCTGATTATGAACATGAATATGATTTGTGAGTAGTTACATTTGTTCCTGAGGACATGGGAGAGGTCTTGCTATTAGTAGTCATGTGAATTTGGTATTCGTTCGATATTTTGATGAGATGTATGTTGTCTCTCCTCTAGTGGTGTTATGTGAACGTCGACTACATGACACTTCACCATTATTTGGGCCTACAGGAAGGCATTGGGAAGTAATAAGTAGATGATGGGTTGCTAGAGTGACAGAAGCTTAAACCCTAGTTTATGCGTTGCTTCGTAAGGGGCTGATTTGGATCCATATGTTTCATGATATGGTTAGGTTTACCTTAATACTTCTTTTGTAGTTGCGGATGCTTGCAATAGGAGTTAATCATAAGTGGGATGCTTGTCCAAGTAAGGACAACACCCAAGTACCGGTCCACCCACATATTAAATTATCAAAGTAACGAACGCGAATCATATGAACGTGATGAAAACTAGCTTGACGATAATTCCCATGTGTCCTCGGGAGCGCTTTTCTCTATATAAGAGTTTGTCCAGGCTTGTCCTTTGCTACAAAAAGGATTGGGCCATCTTGCTGCACTTTATTTACACTTGTTACTTGCTACCTGTTACAAATTACCTTATCACAAAACTATCTGTTACTGATAATTTCAGTGCTTGCAGAGAATACCTTGCTGAAAACCGCTTATCATTTCCTTCTGCTCCTCGTTGGGTTCGACACTCTTACTTATCGAAAGGACTATGATAGATCCCCTACACTTGTGGTTCATCAAGACTCTTTTCTGGCGCCGTTTCCGGGGAGTGAAGCGCCTTTGGTAGGTGGAATTTGGTAAGGAAAAATTTATATAGTGTGCTGAAATTTATTGTCACTTGTTACTATGGAAAGTAATCCTTTGAGGGGCTTGTTCGGGGTATCTTCACCCCGGCCGGTAGAGCAAATCGTTGCTCCTCAACCTACTGAACCTATTGAGAATGTCTACTTTAAAATTCCTTCGAGTATGATAGTGAAACTGCTAGCTAATCCTTTTGCAGGAGATGGAACATTGCATCCCGATTTACACTTAATCTATGTGGATGAAGTTTGTGGATTATTTAAGCTTGCAGGTATGCCCGATGATGTTATCAAGAAGAAGGTCTTCCAGTTATCTTTGAAGGGAGATGCATTGACATGGTATAGGCTATGTGATGATATGGGATCATGGGACTACAAGCGATTGAAATTGGAATTTCATCAGAAGTTTTATCCTATGCATCTTGTTCATCGTGATCGTAATTATATATATAATTTTTGGCCTCGCGAAGGAGAAAGCATCGCTCATGCTTGGGGGAGGCTTATGTCAACGTTATATTCATGCCCCAATCATGAGCTCTCAAGAGAAATGATTATTCAAAAATATTATGCTCGGCTTTCTCTCAATAATCGCTCCATGCTCGATACTTCTTGTACTGGCTCTTTTATGATGAAGACTATTGAATTCAAATGGGATTTATTGGAAAGAATTAAAGGCAATTCTGAAGACTGGGACCTCGACGAAGGTAAGGAGTCAGGTATAACACCTATGTTTGATTGTGTTAAATCTTTTATGGATACCAATGCTTTCCGTGAATTTTGCACTAAATATGGACTTGACTCTGAGATAGTAGCCTCTTTCTGTGAATCCTTTGCTACTCATGTTGATCTCCCTAAGGAGAAGTGTTTAAATATAATCCTCCCATTGAAGTAAAAGTAGTTGCACCTATTAAAGTTGAAGAAAAAACTATCACTTATAATGATCCTATTGTTCCTACTGCTTATGTCGAGAAACCACCTTTCCCTGTTAGAATAAAGGATCATGCTAAAGCTTCAACTGTAGTCAACAAGAGTAATATTAGGACACACAAACCCCCTGAGCAAATTAAAGTTGAACCAAATATTGCTATGGTTAAAGATCTCTTGGCTGATAATATTGATGGGCATGTTGTTTATTTCTGTGAGGAAACTGCTAGAATTGCTAAGCCTGATGCTAAAGATAAACATAGACCTGTTATAGGCATGCCTGTTATTTCTGTTAAAATAGGAGATCATTGCTATCATTTCTTATGTGATATGGGTGCTAGTGCTAGTGCAATACCTCATTCCTTATACGAAGAAATTATGCATGATATTGCTCCTGCTGAGATAGAAGATATGGATGTTACCATTAAGCTTGCCAATAGAGATACTATTTCACCGATTGGGATTGTTAGAGATGTTGAAGTCTTGTGTGGGAAGGTTAAATATCCTGCTGATTTTCTTGTTCTTGGTTCCCCACAAGATAGCTTTTGTCACATTATATTTGGTAGACCCTTCTTGAACACCGTTAATGCTAAGATAGACTGCAAAAAGGATGTTGTTACTATTGGTTTGGATGATATGTCTCATGAGTTAAATTTTGCTAAATTTCGTAGACAACCCCGTGATGAAGAATTGCCTAGTAAAGATGAAATAATTGGTCTTACTTCTATTGTTGTGCCTCCTAATGATCCTTTAGAACAATATTTGCTTGACCATGAAAATGATATGTTTATGAATGAAAGAAGGGAAATAGATGAAGCATTCTTTAAACAGGGACCTATTCTGAAACACAACTTGCCTATTGAAATCCTAAGGGATCCTCCTCCACCCAAGGATGATCCCGTGTTTGAGCATAAACCATTGCCTGATACTCTTAAATATGCTTATCTTGATAAAAAGAAGATATATCCTGTTATTATTAGTGCTAACCTTTCAGAGCATGGAGAAGAGAAATTATTGAAAACTCTGAAGAAGCACCGTGCCGCTATTGGATATACTCTTGATGATCTTAAGGGCATTAGTCCCACCCTATGTCAACACAAAATAAATTTGGAGAAAGACGCCAAACCAGTTATTGATCACCAATGACGGCTGAATCCTAAGATGAAAGAAGTGGTAAGAAATGAAATATTAAAGCTCCTTGAGGCAGGTATAATTTATCCCGTTGCTGATAGTCAGTGGGTAAGTCCTGTTCATTAGGTCCCTAAGAAGGGAGGTATTACTGTCGTTCCTAATGATAAAGATGAATTGATTCCGCAAAGAATTATTACAGGTTATAGGATGGTAATTGATTTCCGCAAATTAAATAAAGCTACTAAAAAGGATCATTACCAAATATACATATTTTTGCTTTCTATATGGTTACTCTGGTTTCTCTCAAATACTTGTGTCAGCTGATGATCAAGCAAAGACCACTTTTACTTGCCCTTTCGGTACTTTTGCTTATAGACGTATGCCTTTTGGTTTATGTAATGCACCTGCTACCTTTCAAAGATGCATGATGGCTATATTCTTTGACTTTTGTGAAAAGATTTGTGAGGTTTTCATGGATGATTTCTCCGTTTATGGATCCTCTTTTGATGATTGCTTGAGCAACCTTGATCGAGTTTTGCAGAGATGTGAAGAAACTAATCTTGTCTTGAATTGGGAGAAGTGCCACTTTATGGTTAATGAATGTATTGTCTTGGGGCATAAAATTTCCGAAAGAGGTATTGAAGTTGATAAAGCTAAAGTTGATGCTATTGAAAAGATGCCGTGTCCCAAGGACATCAAAGGTATAAGAAGTTTCCTTGGCCATGCCGGTTTTTATAGGAGATTCATTAAGGACTTCTCAAAAATTTCTCGGCCTCTGACTAACCTATTACAAAAAGATATACCTTTTGTCTTTGATGATGATTGTGTAGAAGCATTTGAAATACTTATGAAAGCATTAATTTCGGCACCTATTGTTCAGCCACCTGATTGGAATTTATCCTTTGAAATTATGTGTGATGCTAGTGATTATGCTGTAGGTGCTATTCTAGGGCAAAGAGTTGATAAGAAATTAAATGTTATTCAATATGCTAGTAAAACTCTAGACAATGCCCAGAGAAATTATGCTACTACTGAAAAAGAATTCTTAGCAGTTGTATTTGCTTGTGATAAGTTTAGACCTTATATTGTTGATTCTAAAGTAACTATTCACACTGATCATGCTGCTATTAAATACCTTATGGAAAAGAAAGATGCTAAACCTAGACTTATTAGTCTTGCTACAAGAATTTGATTTACATATTATTGATAGAAAGGGAGCTGAGAACCCCGTTGCAGACAACTTGTCTAGGTTAGAGAATGTTCTTGATGACCCACTACCTATTGATGATAGCTTTCCTGATGAACAATTAGCCGTCATAAATGCTTCTCGTACTGCTCCATGGTATGCTGATTATGCTAACTACATTGTTGCTAAATTTATACCACCTAGTTTCACATACCAGCAAAAGAAAAAGTTTTTCTATGATATAAGACATTACTTCTGGGATGACCCACATCTTTATAAAGAAGCATAGATGGTGTTATTAGACGTTGTGTACCTGAGCATGAACAGGAACAGATCCTACGCAAGTGTCACTCTAAGGCTTATGGACGACACCACGCTGGAGATAGAACTGCACATAAGGTATTGCAATCCAGTTTTTATTGGCCTACTCTCTTCAAGGATGCTCATAAGTTTGTCTTATCTTGTGATGAATGTCAAAGAATTGGTAATATTAGTAGACGTCAGGAAATGCCTATGAATTATTCACTTGTTATTGAACCATTTGATGTTTGGGGCTTCGATTATATGGGACCTTTTCCTTCCTCTAATGGGTATACACATATTCTAGTTGCTGTTGATTATGTTACTAAGTGGGTAGAAGCTATTCCAACTAGTAGTGCTGATCATAACACTTCTATTAAGATGCTTAAAGAAGTTATTTTTCCGAGGTTTGGAGTCCCTAGATATTTAATGACTGGTGGTGGTTCACATTTTATTCATGGTGCCTTTCGTAGAATGCTTGCTAAGTATGATGTTAATCATAGAATTGCATCTCCATATCACCCGTAGTCTAGTGGTCAAGTAGAATTGAGTAATAGAGAGCTCAAATTAATTTTGCAAAAGACTGTTAATAGATCTAGAAAGAATTGGTCCAAGAAACTTGATGATGCATTATGGGCTTATAGAACTGCATATAAAAATCCTATGGGTATGTCTCCGTATAAAATGGTTTATGGAAAAGCATGTCACTTACCTCTCGAACTAGAACATATGGCATATTGGGCCATTAAAGAGCTCAATTACGATTTCAAACTTGCCGGTGAGAAGAGGTTATTTGACATTAGCTCACTTGATGAATGGATAACCCAGGCTCATGAGAATGCCAAACTGTTTAAAGAAAAAGTTAAAAGATGGCATGACAAAAGGATAGAAAAGCGTGAGTTTAATGTAGGTGATTATGTGTTGCTATACAACTCTCGTTTAAGATTTTTTGCCGGAAATCTACTCTCTAAATGGGAAGGTCCTTACGTTATCGAGGAGGTCTATCGTTCCGGTGCCATAAAAATCAACAACTTCGAAGGCACAAATCCGAAGGTGGTGAATGGTCAAAGAATCAAACATTATATCTCAGGTAATCCTATAAATGTTGAAACTAATGTTATTGAAACCGTAACCCCGGAGGAGTACATAAGAGACACTTTCCAGAACGTTTCAAACTTCGAAAACGAATAGGTATGTGGTACGGTAAGTAAACCAATTCCAAAACAGTTCTAATGGCAATTTTTCTCTGTTTTGGAATATTTAGAAAAATAGGAAAATAAGAAGCAGTACGGGAAGGACACGAGGCTTCCACGAGGGTGGGAGGCGCGCCCTACCCCCTTGGGCGCGCCCCTGCCTCGTGGGCACCTCGTGCGCTCTCTGGACTCCGTTTTCTTGCACAACACTTCTTTTGGTTGGTAAAAATTCATTATATAATCTCCCGAAGGTTTTGACCACCGTACCACGCAAATACCCTCTGTTTTTGTTTCGAGCTGTTTCTGCCGCAGATTAGGGCAAGATGTCTTCTCAAGAGTCAGTCAGGGAGAGTCGGGTGTCTCATCCGACACCAAGTCCAGGGGCAAATAGCGATGCCTATCACTTTGGGCCCTCAACGGAGGAAGAGATGGAAGCTGACTTGAAAAGGATAGATGCCATGGAGGAGGATCAAGAAGTTACTTCTCGTTTCCGGGCAGGATTCACGATGGGAGAACTACAGAGCTCAGCTATCCCAAACTAGGTCATCCCCTCCAATGTTAAATTTCTCTCTTATGAAAATATGAAAAGGAGTGTTACTTGTTCTCCCGCAGCTATGCAGCATCCATGGGTACAAGGATCTTTAACCATCACGGGTAAGCTCCGTAAGGAGATAATGGATCTCAAGCAGTAACTCAATAAGCTCGAGGAAGAGAATTGTATCCTGAGGAGTATCATCGCCAAGAATGTCACACCACCACCTCCGAGGAAAGAGATATAATCGTATGGGCGCCCCCCTTGGCAACTGCCAAGCTTGGGGGAGGTGCCCCGGTATCGTATCACCATCACACTCCTACCTTTACCGTTTTTCTTAGTTCGATCTTTTTTTGGTAATATCTTGATCTAGTAGAATAAAGTTTTAGTGTGATTTAGTTTTGAGTTTTGCTTTATGATCCCTCTATGTAATCGGGTCCGTGAGCTATATATAATAAAGATTAGTGTTTAGCTAAGGGCTTGATTATCTTGCTATGACCTTGAGGGAATAAAAGAAAAGAAAAAATAAATAAACAAAGAGATCATATTGATCTTATGGAGAGTAATGACTTCACATATAAAGAGTATGATGATTAAAAATTGTTGAGATTTGACAAGCATAGTTTTGGTCATCGTTGCAATTAATAGGAAGTAATAAAGAAAGAGTGGTTCTCACATATAAATATACTATCTTGGACATCTTTTATGATTGTGAGCACTCATTAAAATATGACATGTTAAAGATTTGATATTGGACATGGAAGACAACGTAATGGGTTATGTTTTCTTACATCTGAAATAAAGTATATTGTCATGGATCATCCAACATGTTGAGCTTGCCTTTCTCCCTCATGCTAGCCAATTCTTTGCACCAAGTAGAGATACTACTTGTGCTTCCAAATACCCTTAAACCCAGTTTTGCCATGAGAGTCCACCATACCTACCTATGGATTGAGTAAGATCCTTCAAGTAAGTTGTCATCGGTGCAAGCAATAAAAATTGCTCTCTAAATATGTATGATTGATTGGTGTGGAGAAAATAAGCTTTATACGATCTTGTGGTGTGGAAGAAATAAAGGCGACGGACTGCATAATAAAGGTCCACATCACAAGTGGCAATATAAAGTGACGTTCTTTTACATTAAGATTTCATGCATCCAACCATGAAAGCGCATGACGACCTCTGCTTCCCTCTGCGAAGGGCCTATCTTTTACTTTTATCTTCTACCCTTATGCAAAGAGTCATGGTGATCCTCACCTTTCCTTTTTACATTTTATCCTTTGGCAAGCACATTGTGTTGGAAAGATCCTGATATATATATCCAATTGGATGTAAGTTAACATGAATCATTATTGTTGACATTACCCTTGAGGTAAAAGGTTGGGAGGCGAAACTATAAGCCCCTATCTTTCTCTGTGCCCGATTAAAACTCCATAACCACAAGTATTGCGTGAGTGTTAGCAATTGTGAAAGACTAAATGATAGTTGAGTATGTGGACTTGCTGAAAAGCTCTTACATAGACTCTTTCCTATGTTATGATAAATTGCAATTGCCTCAATGACTGAGATTATAGTTTGTTGGTTCTCAATGAAGTTTCTGATTCATACTCTACATTGTGAATAGATTATTACTTGAGCATAAGAAATCATATGACAATATATATATATATATATATATATATATATATGTGTGTGTGTGTGTGTGTGTGTGTGTGTGTGTTGCTGTTATGAGAATGATCATGATGCCTTCATGTCCGTATTTTATTTTATCGACACCTCTATCTCTAAACATGTGGACATATTTATCCTTATCGGCTTCCGCTTGAGGGCAAGCGAGGTCTAAGCTTGGGGGAGTTGATACGTCCATTTTGTATCATGCTTGTATATTGATATTTATTGCATTATGGGCTATTATTACGCATTATGTCACAATACTTATGCCTATTCTCTCTTATTTTACAAGGTTTACATAAAGAGGGACAATGTCGGCAGCTGGAGTTCTGGGCTGGAAAAGGAGCAAATATTAGAGACCTATTCTGCGCAACTCCAAAAGTCCTGAAACTCCACAGAAGTCATTTTTGGAAATAATAAAAAATATTGAGCGAAGAAAATACCAGAGGGAGCCCACACCCAGGCCACGAGGGTGGGGGGCGCGCCCTACCCCCCTGGGCGCGCCCCTGCCTCGTGGGCCCCCTAGCAGGCCTCCGGTGCCCATCTTCTGCTATATGAAGTCTTTCATCCGAGAAAAAAAATCATAAGCAAGCTTTCGGGAAGAAACTCCGCCCCCACGAGGCGGAACCTTGGCGGAACCAATCTAGGGCTCCGGCAGAGCTGTTCTGCCGGGGAAACTTCCCTCCGGGAGGGGTAAATCATCGCCATCGTCATCACCAACAATCCTCTCATCGGGAGGGGGTCAATCTCCATCAACATCTTCACCAGCACCATCTCCTCTCAAACCCTAGTTCATCTCTTGTATCCAATCTTTGTCCCAAAGCCTTAGATTGGTACCTTTGCGTTGCTAGTAGTGTTGATTACTCCTTGTAGTTGATGCTAGTTGGTTTATTTGGTGGAAGATCATATGTTCAGATCCATTATGTATATTAATACCCCTCTGATTATGAACATGAATATGATTTGTGAGTAGTTATGTTTGTTCCTGAGGACATGGGAGAGGTCTTGCTATTAGTAGTCATGTGAATTCGGTATTCGTTCGATATTTTGATGAGATGTATGTTGTCTCTCCTCTAGTGGTGTTATGTGAACGCCGACTACATGACACTTCACCATTATTTGGGCCTAGAGGAAGGCATTGGGAAGTAATAAGTAGATGATGGGTTGCTGGAGTGACAGAAGCTTAAACCCTAGTTTATGCGTTGCTTCGTAAGGGGCTGATTTGGATCCATATGTTTCATGCTATGGTTAGGTTTACCTTAATACTTCTTTTGTAGTTGCGGATTGATACGTCTCTAATGTATCTATAATTTTTGATTGTTCCATGCTATATTATATTCTGTTTTGGACATTATTGGGCTTTATTATACACTTTTATATTATTTTTGGGACTAACCTATTAACCGGAGGCCCAGCCCAGAATTGCTGTTTTTTGCCTATTTCAGAGTTTCGCAGAAAAAGAATATCAAACGGAGTCCAAATGGAATGAAACCTTCGGGAACGTGATTTTCGGAACAAACGTGATCCAGAGGACTTGGACCCTACGCAAAGACATCAGCCATGAGGCCACGAGGTAGGGGGCGCGCCTACCCCCCGTAGGCGCGCCCTCCACCCTCATGGGCCCCCTATTGCTCCACCAACGTACTTCTTCCTCCTATATATACCTACGTACCCCCAAACTACCACATACGGAGCCAAAAACCTAATTCCACCGCCGCAACCTTCTGTACCCGTGAGATCCCATCTTGGGGCCTTTTCCGGAGCTCCGCCGGAGGGGGCATCGATCACGGAGGGCTTCTACATCAACACCATAGCCTCTCCGATGATGTGTGAGTAGTTTACCTCAGACCTTAGGGTCCATAGTTATTAGCTAGATGGCTTCTTCTCTCTTTTTGTATCTCAATACAATGTTCTCCCCCTCTCTTGTGGAGATCTATTCGATGTAATCTTGTTTTTCGGTGTGTTTGTTGAGACCGATGAATTGTGGGTTTATGATCAAGTTTATCTATGAACAATATTTGAATCTTCTCTGAATTCTTTTATGTATGATTGGTTATCTTTGCAAGTCTCTTCGAATTATCAGTTTGGTTTGGCCTACTAGATTGATCTTTCTTGCAATGGGAGAAGTGCTTAGCTTTGGGTTCAATCTTGCGGTGTCCTTTCCCTGTGACAGTAGGGGCAGCAAGGCACGTATTGTATTGTTGCCATCGAGGATAATAAGATGGGGTTTATATCATATTGCATGAGTTTATCCCTCTACATCATGTCATCTTGCTTAAAGCGTTACTCTGTTCTTATGAACTTAATACTCTAGATGCATGCTGGATAGCGGTCGATGTGTGGAGTAATAGTAGTAGATGTAGGCAGGAGTCGGTCTACTTGTCTTGGACGTGATGCCTATATACATGATCATACCTAGATATTCTCATAACTATGCTCAATTCTGTCAATTGCTCAACAGTAATTTGTTCACCCACCGTATATACTTATGCTCTCGAGAGAAGCCACTAGTGAAACCTATGGCCCCCGGGTCTATTTTCCATCATATTAATCTTCCGTCAACAAGTTATTTCTTGGGCGTTTTTATTTTACTTTCTATACTTTGCATCTTGATCATAAAAATACCAAAAATATTATCTTATCATATCTATCAGATCTCACTCTCGTAAGTGACCGTGTAGGGATTGACAACCCCTTATCGCGTTGGTTGCGAGGATTTATTTGTTTGTGTAGGTGCGAGGGACTCGTCCGTGGCCTCTTACTGGATTGATACCTTGGTTCTCAAAAACTGAGGGAAATACTTACGCTACTTTGCTGCATCACCCTTTCCTCTTCAAGGGAAAACCAACGCAGTGCTCAAGAGGTAGCAAGAAGGATTTCTGGCGCCGTTGCAGTGAGTCTACGCAAAAGTCAACATACCAAGTACCCATCACAAACCCTTATCTCCCGCATTACATTATTTGTCATTTGCCTCTCGTTTTCCTCTCCCCCACTTCACCTTTGCCTTTTCTTCCCCCTTCTTCCGTTTGATCTTTTCTTTGCTTGCGTTACCATTTACCTTCTTTTTGCTTGCATCTTTGCTTGCTAAAAGTTTATGGATCCTCATCCACTTGCTAATCTCTTTAAGAGATCCAATTATGATGAACCTATTGCTAGTGAGTTGAGTGCACTAGGTTATCTTTATGAGGTTTTGCTTGAAATTCGTGAATCTGAAAATTGTGATGAAGTGTTGAAAGAAGAAAAGTGATTCACGATAGATCCTTGAATAAAAAGCATGATTGCAATGATGTTATTATAAATTCTATTAATGGCAATTGTGCTAATAATATGCAAAACCCTAAGCTTGGGGATGCTAGTTTTGCTATGTCTACTACTTGTTGCAATGATCATGATTGGGGTGATTCTTCTTTTGATCTTGAAAATTTATTTAAGCCCCATGATGAATATGAGATTGATAATAATGTTTTCAATAGTATTGAAAGTGGGTTTGGAAGAGAGTCAACTTTAGATCCCACATATTTGGATTTTGATCAATCTTATGAAGTTTTTGATAAAAGTGGGTTTGGAGAGGTCATGACTTTAGCTAATGTTAATCCCACTATTTTGGAAGAGTTTCAACTTTGTATGCATGTGGATCATGTAGATTTTTTTATGTGATAGCTATATTGTTGAATTTGAATATGATCCCACATGTAATTATTATGATAGAGGAAAATATGGTTGGAGAAATTTTCATGTTACTAAATTACCTCTCGTCATGTTGAGATTGCTATTGTTTCTTTCCGCTTCCTTGCATATGCTAGTTTTTGCTTGCCATGATAATTTGTTTGTTTAGAAAATCCCTATGCATAGGAAGCATGTTAGACTTAAATTTGTTTTTCATGTGATTTATGATGCTCTCTTTGCGCTTCAATTCTTGTCTTTGACGTGAGCATCGTTAAAATTATCAATGCCTAGCTAGGAGCGTTAAACGATAGCGCTTGTTGGGAGGCAACCCAAATTTATTTTTAGTTTTTTTGCTTTTTGCTTATGTTTAGGAATAAATCTTTGATCTAGCCTCTGGTTACACTTGTTTTTATGTTTTAATTAGTGTTTGTGCCAAGTTAAACCTATAGGATCTTCTTGGATGATAGTTATTTGATCTTGCTGTAAATTACAGAAATTTTCTGTTCACGAAAATAATTGTTAAAAATCACCAGAACGTGATAAAATATTGATTCCAATTTCTGCTGATAAAAACAAATTGTCTAGATCTTCCTATTTTGGCTGAATTTTTGGAGTTCTAGAAGTTTGCGTTAGTTAGAGATTACTACAGACTGTTTTGTTTTTGACAGATTCTGTTTTTCGTGTGTTGTTTGCTTATTTTGATGATTTTATGGCTAATAAAATAGTTTATAAACCATAGAAAAGTTGGAATACAGTTGTTTTACCACCAATATAAATAAAGAATGAGTTCATTACAGTACCTTGAAGTGGTCTTTTGTTTTCTTTCGCTAACGGAGCTCATGAGATTTTCTGTTAAGTTTTGTGTTGTGAAGTTTTCAAGTTTTGGGTGAAAGATTTGATGGATTATGGAACAAGGAGTGGCAAGAGCCTAAGCTTGGGGATGCCCATGGCACCCCAAGATAATCTAAGGACACCTAAAAGCCAAAGCTTGGGGATGCCCCGGAAGGCATCCCCTCTTTCGTCTACTTCCGTCGGTAACTTTACTTGGAGCTATATTTTTTTCAAAACATGATATGTGTTTTGCTTGGAGCATCTTGTATTATTTGAGTCTTTATTTGTTAGTTTGCCACAATCATCCCTGCTGTACACACCTTTTGAGAGAGACACACATGATTCGGAAATTATTAGAATACTCTATGTGCTTCACTTATATCTTTTGAGCTATATAGTTTTTGCTCTAGTGCTTCACTTATATCTTTTAGAGCACGGTGGTAACTTTTGTTTTATAAAAAATATTGTTCTCTCATGCTTCACTTAGATTATTTCGAGAGTCCTACAAAACAGCATGGTAGTTTGCTTTAACTATGATAGGCATCCAAGATTAGTAAAAACAAATTTTCTTATGAGTGTGTTAAATATTATGAGAAGTTTGATACTCGATAATTGTTTTGAGATATGAAGATGGTGATATTAGAGTCATGCTAGTTGATTAGTTTAGAATTTGAGAAATACTTGTGTTAAAGTTTGTGATTCCCGTAGCATGCACGTATGGTGAACCGTTATGTGATGAAGTCGGAGCATGATTTATTTATTGATTGTCTTCCTTATGAGTGGCGGTCGGGGACGAGCGATGGTCTTTTCCTACCAATCTATCCCCCTAGCAGCATGCGCATAATACTTTGCTTTGATAACTTGTAGATTTTTGCAATAAGTATATGAGTTCTTTATGATTAATGTTGAGTCCATGGATTATACACACTTTTCTTCCTTCCACCATTGCTAGCCTCTCTAATACCGCGCACTTTTCGCCGGTATCATACACCCACCATATACCTTCCTCAAAATAGCCACCATACCTACCTATCATGGCATTTCCATAGCCATTCCGAGATGTATTGCCATGCAACTTACCACCGTTTCATTTATTATGACACGCTCCATCATTGTCATATTGCTTCGCACGATCATGTAGTTGACATTGTATTTGTGGCAAAGCCACCGTTCATAATTCTTTTATACATGTCACTCTTGATTCATTGCATATCCTGGTACACCGCCGGAGGCATTCACATATCACTACAAAAAAAATACACTTCCGTGATGATACGTGTTTGTCACAGTAGGTCGCGTTTTCTGTCATGCATGTACATCCATGACAAATCCATGACAAATTTATGACAGAATCAAGATAGTCATACCTGTGCTGTCGTAGAAGTGTTCCATGACATTGCCAAAATTATCATCACGGAAGTGTCCACTTCCATGACGATAAATCGCGCGTCACAGAAGTGCTTTCGTCAAGGGTGACCGACACGTGGCATCCACCGTAACGGAACGCCCTTAAGCTATCGGGTTGGGTTTTGGATCCGATAACCCGTTAACAGCCGCGACCAATGGGGATTTTCCACGTGTAAAATCATCATTGGCTGGAGGAAACACGTGTCGGCTCATCGTTGGGACAGACGTCATCCACTCATTGGACAGAAGGCGCCTATGATACGTCGACACGTGGCACGGCCTATCAAGTTTAAATGGGCCGGCCGAACTAAAGGCCCACAAGATTTTGCGGACCATAATGGGCCGGCCCAGCTAAAGGCCCATGAGATTTTGCGGACCATAATGGGCTGGCCCAGCTAAAGGCCCACAAGATTTTGTGGGCCATAATGGGCCGGCCCAGGTAAAGGCCCACAAAATTTTTGTGTGCCATAATGGGCCGACCCAGGTAAAGGCCCACAAAATTCTTGCGGATCATAATGGGCCGGCCCAGCTAAAGGCCCACGAGATTTCGCCGACACTAATGGGCCGGCCTAGCTGTAGGCCCACGAGATTTTGAGGACCCTAGTAGGCCGGCCCATTAACTGGCTGCCATGTTTTGGGCCAAATGCCGGCCCATATTTCATCCGGTCCATTAATGTCCTGCCACGTTCCGGGCCTAATAATGGCCCATACGAGATCCGGCCCGTTAAAAGCCTCCCACATTTTGGGCCAAATCACGGCCCAGATCAGGTTCGGCCCTTTAAGAGGCTTTGGCCTCAATTATGGCCCATATCAGATTGGGCCCGTTAACTGGACGCTATGCTTTTGGGCCCACTTTCTAAAGGCCCATTTAGTAATTCGGCCTGATATTAGTTTCGGCCTGTTAAGGGCCCGTTTAACATTTCGGCCCTATATTAATTTCGGCCTGTTAAAAGCCCGTCATATAGTTGGGCCTAACTACGGCCCGGTTTGCATCCGGCCTGCTCGCAGCCGATATCTGATTGGGCCAAACAAGGACCGAGACAATTTTGGCATGTTAAAAGCCCATGATTTGATTCGCACAATCATGGGCCGGGGTCCATTTCGGGCTGCTGCAGGCCCTTGAGCTGTTCGGCACGTTTCAGGCCCAACCTACTTCTCGGCCTCCTAAAAGCCCATTGAGTTTTCTTGCGAAAAGAGGGCCGGGGGTTACTCGGCCTATTAAAGGCCCGAATCTACTAGTGGGCCAGTTTGACGAGGCCCATGATGCGGATCATACATCGTGATTGCATAACGGCCCAATTATGTACCGTAATTTTACGGTTTGGCCGGTTTACTGCGAAGACAGGATATATATATAGTAAAATAACTGCAGCATCGTGAATAAGAAAAAACCTAGACTATACAATAAAGAAATTACGGCATATTACATCCACTGGGCATCAAAGCTTGCCACTATGATAATAAAGCACAAGCAGACAGCAGATTTCATACACTGGGCATCAAAGATCGCCACCAGTGCAAATGAACACGCCGACAAAATAATATACAAAACCGACAGCACTTCAATAGAGTTCAAGAAAGGTTAGCCCTGCTGGCGGGCTGCAGCGCAACCACCTGAGCAAGATGATGAGATTGCGCTTGTTCAACACTTATATCTTCCTCACTCTGAAAGATAAACAAGCAGACAGATGACAGGTTTTGCACATAAAAGTATCAGTGCTGACAATTCATCACATTTCTTACTGACGAATAAAGTGACACAGTTTAAAATTGCATTAACACAATATGGTATTGTTCAGGTCAAGACATGGCATGAAATAACATTGTGAAGGAGTTGGCAGCTTCATGACACCACTGGATTACAGATCAAGAACTCATAAGTATCAATGGTTAGTGTGCTGTCAATTTATCCCATTTCAGATTGGCAAATAAAGAGACGGTTTAATTAATAGTCGAATGATATGACATTGTTCATAGTTAAGACATTGCAGAATATGACATTGTGTTGTAGTGGGTAGGTTCACCACACCACTGGATTACGGATGAAGAACAGAAGCATACATGCAGTGCAAAAGAAGATCACTTGCTCTGTATAGTTTAATTTACATGGTATGAAGAAGGAACTTGGTTGTACAACTGAAAACTTAAATTGAGAAGGACAAACTTTTGTTTATGAACTACATCATAAACTTTAAACATGCAATTTGATGCAAACACCAAAAATAAACAGCTGTTGGAGTCATGCCTAACTAAATATACACAACAAAGTTTGAAGGCTTGAGAAGGACAAACTTACATTACTGGTGAAGACAGGCTCTATAAGCCCTTGTCCATGCTGATGGGGGGGGGGGGGAATTCAAGAAGTTTACCACAGAATCTTCTTCATAAGCATTGCCTTTATTCTACATTTTGTTAAGACTAAATATAGATGTGATAATATACGAAAAAATGGAGAATATTTAAGATAAGATGAAGAGTGATGCTACATAACCAAGTAGCTATAAATGTATGTGCAGCGATACAGGCAAAAGGCACAGCCAAGAACAATGCATAGCTAAACTTCTTCAGTACCAACCTTATGGTAAGAGTACATATAGATCTGATGTGTAGAAAATGGAGGGCAAAGGAAAATAAGCTGCCACTACTAGGAAAAGGCCTACTAGTGGCGCACCAGTTTTGCCTACTAATGGCGCACCACTGGTGCGCCACTAGTACCACGGCACTAGTATTTTTTACTAATGGCGCACCAGGCAGTGCGCCATTAGTATAGGCCATGGTGCGCCATTAGTATGCCTCCCAGGGGGCCATATATACCCATGTGCTTTGCCATACTAATGGCGCAATGCGGGGTGATGCGCCATTAGTATCCTTTGGCATACTAATGGCGCACTGCAGGGTGATGCGCCATTAGTATCATTTGGCATACTAATGGCGCACTGCGGTGTGATGCGCCATTAGTATCCTTTGGCATACTAATGGCGCACGTTGGTGTGATGCACCATTAGTATGTATATTAGGGATTATTATTTTTCTTTTCTGATTTTTGCACAAATTACAAAATATATTATTGGACAGAATATAAGCAGCACCACACAGCAACAGCAGATTCATCGAATACAATTCATCATATTAGTCTCCGAATTCAAAAGACCGAACAAAGATAGAACATTACAAGTCTCGGGACCGCGAGTAGCGAGTTTGTCTTCACATTACAAGTCGATATCGATCATCTAAACTACCATCACATAGAAGAGAGCTGCGGTCATCACGATGAGCATCATCGCGATGAAACTGGTCTTCATCCGGTTCCTCCAACGCTCCCTCCTCTCTCCCGCTAGATAGCGCGCGTATCTAGATTCCGCCTCCGCCCTAGTGGTGTACCCTTTGTAACTGTTACCGCTAAAACTGTGAACCTGTCTCCGACACTCCTCCCAGTCGTCGTAGACTCCGGGAACCTTACCCTTGTACACGACATACGACGGCATCTCTATGCACTAGCCAAACAACAGACAATACATAAGCAACATATAAGTATGCAACAAAAGGATCGGAAGAGAAAAGCAAGACATTAATAGCACGATTCATGGTCCTACTAATAAATAGCATCGATTACATCTAAGTTGAACGACTGTCCAAACCAAAGAGACATACAAGTTCATTAAAGTTTAATTACAACATGAGCTAATCAATGTTTCAGACCTACACATAGCATCACTATTTTCGACTTGACTCATGGGACCGGAGCGTGGATGAAGCCGCCGTCTGTCGTGATGGTCATGAAGTCGCGGGGGTTGTCAGCCTGCATTTGTAGCGTTGTGTCTATCTCACTGTTGGACGGTTGAAATTTGAGGTAGAACTGCCCCGAGGTACGAAGGACATCTTGATGGATGATTTCTGCAAACTCCGACTGGATGCGAAAGAATTCTTGTCGGATGTCCGCGTCCTGGATTGCCGCCAAGCTTGCGGCCCAATCTTTGAGATTATTTGGTAGCAGAAGGTAATTATGGTCCCGTATGATCGCCCGCATGTGATGGAGGGCGTAGTAGGCATCCTTCTGACCGCCAGACGGCTGCTTGACGCAGGGGAACGTCGTATTGTGGGTGAACACGTGCCTGTCGTACCTACGAGCTGGCCTCTTAAAGGTGCCTCCAGATGCTGCGTAGCCGGGGAGAGCATCATCAAGAACTTTCTTGATATTTGTGTAGTCTATCTTGGAGTCACGGTCCGGGTCGAAATACGTGGCCATGGATTATTTGGGGCTTAAGAGGACGAGTGTGCAATGTGTGTCACCGCACAGAACATGGAATGTTAGAAAAAAAAAGAACGATCGAAATCTAAGAAATCATATGTCACGGGGCGGTTAGGAGATGACTTACTCGGGAAAGTAAGGCACGAGGAAGTTATCCTTATCTGGGTTTGCCAGAATGACGCCTTTGAGGTGTGAACTCGCGACTTGCCGGTCCCCAGCGCTGCCCGAGATCTTGGCACGCATGTAGAAGGGGTCGACTATCACAATGTCCGGGGTCTTGTCTCTAATGATCCGCATCTCCATACTCAGCGAAAACAGCCGAACGAAGGTGTAGTGCAGCGGACGAAGGTTAAGCATAGCAAAGATGTCATCAAACCGCAGGACGATCGTACCCCCGACGGCGCTATCCACAAAGCCCTTGCCCTCTGGCACCTTGGCCACAAAAACCGGGTATGCCACATCATTCTCTCTGAGACGCCGCTTCTTCAAAGAAAGAACACTGTCATGCAGACTCCGCATAGCACCGGTTGCAGCATTGAGCATATTTGTCGGTAGCATCGCCCTACCCGCCACATGCACCCTCCTCGAGATATCCTTAGGTGAAGGTGGCCCATCCTGAGCACGGATCATACTCGGTGCCGGCTGGCTCGCACTGGCGCCCTTGTTAGTATTTCGTTTCCGTCCCTTCTTCCTGATCTGCTGTAATGGGATCGAGTTCTGCTCACAGACCGCCTTCTTGAGCGTGTTGGGGCTGATAATATTTGGCACCTCAGCTATCTGAGGCTCGGTGAAGGCGGCAGCTGGAGGCGTCTCCTGAGAACTGAACGCCAGACGACGCTTGTTGCAATTGGGTTTCTCCACCGTACCAGCTAGATCGCGGTCGTCTTTTTCAGGGTTGGGTTCTTGAGAAGGAGGCCCGCAGAACTCGTCACCGTACCCATGTTCGGCAAAGTACTTATTGACGTTGGAAAATGTACCGCCGTCGTTGTCCGGATCCTGTGCCATATGCATGTCCGGATCCTGTGCCATAGGGATGTCCGGTAGCGTTGCGGCGTTCTTGCCATGGCTTGGCGCTGGCACGACTGGCGGTCTTGTCTGTGGGGTGGTGTCCCCCGCCCCCAAACGAATCTGGCTCTTCGGCCAAAGCAGGGGCCAGCTTACACAGGCGCTGAGGGTCATCACATCATCTTCGTCAGCCCCAGCGGGTCGAATCGGAGGTAACAACTCATCGCAGCCTGGCAGCACCCGAACCAGTTCAACCCAATACAAGGTGGGTGGCATCGGATTACCGTGGAACACGCGGTTGCCCGGTTGAACGATTCTGCCCTTGGCGACATCGACCAACTCGCCGCCCACGAAGTGCAGGAGAGTGCAAGGAACATCGGTGGCGCCCTGCGAAAACATGTAGGGCGTCAGGGATGCCCAGTCAAAGGCAAGAAGATGAAGTCATCAGCCGAGAGGCTTAGTTACCGTGATGCCGTCGAGCTCGGCTAATGTCTAGGCACCGCCAACGGCGGGCGTGCGCGTGCAACTGGCGAAGGGGCCGCTTGCTGGCGAGGTGCCGGCCGGCGTACACCCGGGTGCATTAAGCTCCAATGCCCATGCCGGCGCCGGAGACACGAATACCGCCTCCGCCGGAGACACCTGTTGGCCGCCCGCAATCCACGTCGTCAGCCCCTGGATCAAGGTAGGCACAATGGCGGTGAGCGCCGTTCCCAGTTGTTGTTGCACTTGCTCTTGTACAATCTCTGGAATCCGCGCCACTTGTGCCTTGAGTTCTTGAACCTCGCGCGACTGGCTTTTCGAGCTGGTATTTTTCTCCTTTCGCCCACCAGCGGTATAGTATGACAACCATTTTGTGGACAAGCCTTTGCCGGCCACACGACCAGCTGACGACGGCTTACTAAGCTTATCCTTGTTTTTCATTACGTTCAACGCCCTATTTAAAGGGGTGTCAAAAGGGGAGCTCTGAGACGACCCCGCGCTAGTGCTTTCAGGCTCCTGCGGAAGGAATGTGAACCATTTAGAAATTTGGCTTCATTAATTAGAATGCAACCATATGGAGCTAATTATGCGGGGGTGTATTCCATACCAGAACAAGCTCAAGCGCCCTGGTCTTCGGATCCGCGGTAAGCTCCTTTGTTACCGGGTCCTCCTTGTACCGGGCCCTGACAAAGTTCCTGGTCTGCTTGTCACGGTATTTCTCGAAGCGGGGCGGTAGGCCTTGCTCGGCATGCTCCGCGTCCTCCTTGTCCCATATAGGCTCCGCCACTCTGTAACCGCCGGGACCGAGTTGGAGGTTGCGCTGCTCTCGCACTTGATCTTGAACTCCTTGTAGTCATCTTCGCTCACCAAAGGATATTTCGCCTTGATCTTCTCATAACTATCACCTTTTTCAATCATTGCCTTCACCGTGCTTCTCCATGTAGACAGGGTCGTGCTCATCCTCGTGAGGGCGGCACTGTTCACTTTATTCCCTGAGAGGCGTGTGTTTGCAAACTCAGCGGGGAACTTGTATCGTTCGTGCAGCTTCATGAAGAGGAGGCTGCGCAAATTCCCTCGGTCCTTATGCCTTAGGTTCTCGGTGTTGATCGAGACGGTGCTCCGGAGAATGCACCCGAGCTGAACCGAGTACCCCTTGACTACATGTTTGGGCGCCGTTGGATGCCCGTCGGAGTTCACTTCAGTAAATTCCTCCTTGACGGTGCCGAGCACGTTCGGGCGCCGGTCCTTCCGTTGCCTCTTCGGTTGGCTGCCATCTATGCGTGCGCCACCATCATCAGTGGTGGCATCCTCGGCAGCACCATTAGTGGTGTCATCCCCGATGCCACTAGGGGTTGTGTAGTCAGGATCGGTGTCTTCCGCGGCGGCGTCCTCATAGCGGTGAGGTTCTTCCTCCATCTCCTGGGACAGCTCCCAGAATTGCTTGCCGCCCGAACCGCCGGCCTCATCGTTGTGGGCCATGTTTCGCTCTAAATAGGAAAAAAGTTTGGTCAAAAAGTTGGTTATTGTCAAGGAACAAGATCATGGTCTCATCATTTAGGGTTTGTCGACACCGAGGCATCCTAAAAGCTAAGCTTTTATCATTTAGGATTTGTCGACGCCGAGGCACCCTAAAAGCCTAAGCGTACATCATTTAGGTTCTCATCGACACCGAGGCACCCTAAAAGCCAATGTTTTATCATTTAGGGTTTGTCGACGCCGAGGCACCCTAAATGCTAAGTTAAGTTTTCATCATTTAGGGTTTATCGATGCCGAGGCACCCTAGGTTGACTGATATATATGGGTATCTTCTAATAATATACCCTACTTAATTAAGGACAAACACCAAGAGACAGTAAACATATCACACTTCTATATGTATAACACAAGAGGCAGTTGATCCTACTTAATTAAGTACTAAGATACCCCGGCCCATGCATTAGTCGCAAGTACCCCATATGTCCTATTTTTAGCAAAGTCATGCTAAAATTCACGGAAAATTTCAGCATGACCTTTGCTGAAAATAGGACATATGGAGTACCCGAATTTGCCGGAACGGAAGTTAATCGACATTCCGGCAAACTCAAGGGCCTCTCGGGGTACCTGCAAAATCATTATCCCCGCGTAATGAAGTCTCCAATGGGTCATTTCAGAAGATCACAAGTACAGCAGCAGCTGCAGTGAATACAGGCATAACAGCAGCAGCAGCAGGTTTAATTAACTACTGTCAACATCACATTGAAATCACATCACATTGCCTACAAACAATGATTCTTTCCTTTCTTTTCATTTTTGCCAAGTGATAGCAAATGATTAGCCACTTATTAAACGAGATGAAAAAGAAAGAAGCTCCATCTACTCTAAATGAGAGATAACTTGTTGAGCAACGACAACAATCAATAGTAGTTTTGTTTGAATTAAAAGAAAGAAGCTCCATCTACTCTAATTTTTTTATATGAATACTCTCCGCTTCATGTCTTGGCTACTGAAACTTCTTCGCTATGATACAGACCAAAAAATTAATTGTTTGTCCATCAACCACCTTTAATTACCAGCAAGTACAGACCAAAAAGTGCTGGAGAAAATTGATTGGATTTAATTGTTTATCCATCAACCACCTTTAACCAGCAAGTATAGACAAAAAAAGTATTGCACTAAAATCGTAGGTACCAGAAACACAGAACTCTAAAACAAATAGTCAAACCAGCTGTCACCCAAAAACTTGGTCATGGTATATAATTCAACATGCATACAGTTTATGTAAACAAAAAGTAACACTGGGGAAAGGTTAAAAAAATAGTGGATGGTTTTATTTTCTAAGCTACTAATACAGCAAGCAGATAACTGGGGTACCAATGAGTATTACAGATTTAAAAGTGGCAGCAAGATTTCAACAGTAGAATAGTGCTGACTGTAGGCTGTAGCTACATAAAGAGCATGTAGGAGTAGGACAGTAGAAGTTCTATGGCATATGCACATCTACTGCTGGTTCAGTAACTTGTCCCCTTGCAACTAGGGATTATAAAGATTAGCAGACTTTGTGTGAGGATAAACTAGTCTTGTTAACTTGATACTGAGCAGAGCAATCATACGCTGTCAACATAAGTGAGCCAAGCCTGACAGGCATTAGCAGTTTAGCACCGATATGGACCATTTGATGTATTACAGTGAGAAAAATTTGTAGCTATACACTGCAAAACGCTGAAGAAACAGAGCACAAACACACAGCAGGCCCAAATTTGCGTGTAGTCAAGGTCCTGCAACCAGTTCACTGAAGAAACAAAAATGATCCATGGAAGAACTCACCTCGATGGACGAGGTCATAGACGGCGGCGGAGCAGAGATGTGGTCGCAGACGCAGTCGTGGTGCTCCGGTGGACGCGGCTGCATCAATCGTTTGAATTGACATTTAATCAAACACCTCACAGGCAAGAACAGAAGGTGGAGACAGAGAAGAGAGGGGATTGAGCAGAGAGGGAGAGGGCAGGGCGTGGTGGCTCACCGGTGACGTCGGAGGAGAGGCCCCGACGAGCACGTCTATAGCGGCGAGCACGTCTACTAGGGGCGGGCGAGCACGTCTACAGCGGCGAGTTCGGCTCTGCTTCCGCTTCGGCTCTGCTTCCCTGAGGAAGAAGAGGCGGAGATGGTGGGGGCGGAAGGGCTCGTCGCCGCCTGTGAAGACGGAAGACTACGGCTGGAGCGCGAGGGTCGGAGCGGGGGAGGCGGCGGGGGCGCGGGGGCGGCGGCGGCGCAGTACGGGTCGGGGCAGTGGGCGGGTGAGAGAGATGGGGAAGATAGAAAGGACTGGGGAT
>NC_057799.1:597265686-597276121 GCF_018294505.1 Triticum aestivum
GCGAGGGGGATCTGGCGAGGGGGGATAGCGATCGAGATGGAGGGGGATCGAGATCGAGTGTCCTCATGAATATTCAATATTTTTTCATATTGAATATGAAAAAATATCATCAAATTTAAAAAATATTCATGAATTCAAAAAGTGCCCATGAAATTTAAAAATATTCATGAGTTCAAAAAATATTAATAATAAACATAAACAAATATTCATGAGGACACTAGAACAGAAGAAATATCATTTCAATATGTCGAAATACAATCGAGAAATGAAGGCTACAATTTAAATACAATCGATCTTAGCTAGCTATCTGTTCACAATATTCTTGCCCTTATTTTTCGTAAATGGAGTTCTTCTCTTGAACGGACGTCCTTTAGGTAGGGTGGTCCTGCTTCTTCTTGTGGTGTATGCTGATACTTCATCGTCGTCGTCATGTTCCATCTTCGGGTCGCCATACTTGTCGAAGTCTTGCTCATTGGCAACTTCATCCATTCCGATGATCTTCCTTTTGCCTCTCCTCACGACAACACGACTGGGCTTTGACGGGTCGGTAATGAAGAAGCATTGGTCCACATGGGAAGCCAGTACCCATGGCTCATTTTTCGCGGTGACGTTCGCGCCTGCGGTCTTGGATTTGGCTTCGGGTATAACCATGGTGGTGAAATACCGGTCTTCTTTTATGACGCTCTTGGCCCTTCTGACACGGAACATCGGGAACTTCTCTCCAGCGTAGCTCAGCTCCCAGATCTCCTCGATCCTTCCGTAGTATCTGTCCTTGTCGTTACCGGTGTAGGATTCCATCGTTACCCCAGAGTTCTGATAACCATCGCTCTTCATGTCCTTGTCCTCGGTGTAGAATGTGTAGCCGTTGATATCGTACGCCTCATACGTCATCAGGTTGTGCTTGGCGCCCTGTGACAAGGCGAATATGAGTTGTTCTTCCGCGGAAGAATCCTCATGTAAAGGGTACGACAGAAGCTTCTGCTTGAACCAACGCGTGAAACATGAGTTGTGCTCTTTGATTATGTCTCCGTCCGTCCTCTGTTGGCCTCGGTCATTGTACGTCTTCTCAATAAACGTTTTGTGCTGTACCACCCAAGGATCGACCATGTATATGTGTTGTAGCGCGACTAGGTTTGCTCTTTCAAAGTCGGCGAGTCGACCATCGAAGTCGACATGCATTCCGCGGCGACCCTCACGGTGACCCCATCCAGCGAGCCTGCCGAGGTGCATGTTGACGGGCAGACCAACGGGGTTCTCGATGCCTAGATAATTCGTGCAGTAGGAGATACACTCTTCGGTCAGAAAGCCCCTGGCTATGCTTCCCTCTGGACGTGCCATGTTGCGAACGTATCCTTTGATGACACCATTCATCCTTTCGAACGGCATCATGCTGTGCAGGAACGTCGGCCCGAGTTGGATGATATCCTCCACGATATGGACCAGCAGATGCACCATAACGTTGAAGAATGCGGGCGGGAAGTACATCTCAAGCTCGCATAGTATCACCATGATCTCTTCCTGTAGCCTTCTGAGTTGACGCCAACCGACTTCCGAGAGATGACGTCAAAAAAGTTGCATAGGCCAAATAGCGTTTCACGGACGTGCGCGTCCATGATCCCACGGATTGCAACTGGAAGTATCTGCGTCATCAGCATGTGACAGTCGTGAGACTTCATCCTGCTGAACTTCTGCTTCGCTGGGTCTAGGTATCTCCTTATCTTCCCCGCGTAACCGTAAGGAAGTTTTACTCCTACGAGGCAGGTGAAAAACTGATCGATCTCCTCCTGACTTAGAGTGAAGCACGCGGGAGGGTAGTCATTTCCGATCTTCTTGGCCTTTTTGCCTTTGCGACGACTTTCCGTGTCCTGCTTCGCCTCATCATCATCATCATCATTAGCGTGAAGCTCCTCCCTGATGCCCATTGATTTCAAGTCTGCCCTTGCTTTCGGCCCATCTTTGGTCCTCTCTGGCATGTTGAGCAGGGTACCAAGCAGACTCTCGCACACGTTCTTCGTGATATGCATGACATCAAGGCTGTGAGGCACACGGTGGATCTTCCAGTACGGCAAGTCCCAGAAAACAGACCTCGTTTTCCATACCTTCAGCAGCGGCTCTGGCGCCTTTCGCTTCTTTCCCGTCTCTGGCGCCTTTTGCTTCTTTCCCGACAGTGGGCAATCTTTCCAATTTTACAACAGCTCGTCTATTTCCTCGCCGCTCCTCGTACGCGGGCGTCTTCGGGGTTCGGTTTCACCATCGAACAGATCCTTGCGTTTCCTCCACGGGTCATCGTCGCGAAGTCACCTTCGATGTCCCATGAACACGGTTTTCAAAGACCCGGGAACTTTTCGAGGAGCTTTCTTCCTCTTCTTGTATTGAGTGATGCTGCACAGCGGACATATGGTAGACTCCGCGTGTTCGTCCCGATAAATGATGCAATTGTTCATGCACACGTGGTATTTCATGTGCGGTAAATCCAGAGGACACACAATTTTCTTCGCCTCCTCGAAACTGGTCGGGCACTTGTTCCCCTTGGGAAGACGTTCGTGCCAAAATGACATGTTCTCGTCGAAGCATGCGTCGGTCATTTTGTGTTTTACCTTCATCTCCAGAGCCATGAGCGTTACTTTCAGGCGGGTATCCTCGGGCCTGCATCCTTCATACAATGGAGTAACCACGTCTATCTCCAGTTGATCCAGCTTGGCTTTCTCTCGGGCGGCGGCTCTTGCGTTATCCTTCTGCTTGAGAAGCAGCTCTTGAATATGAGGGTCCTGCACCCAGCCCATCGATGGTCCATCGTCGTCTGCTCCGCCGGCATCTTCATCTTCATGATCATGCCCTTCGTCTGCTCCCTCATCTTCCTCATCATCATGTCCGGCATCTTCTACATGATGGCTTTGTACAGCATCACCGTCGTGATCATGTCCTGGAGATTCTTCGTCTTCTCGCCCGCCCGAGCCGCGGTGGTTGTCTTGCTGCCCATCCTCATTTCTTGCCCGACCCCCATGGACGACTTCATAGTCATCTTCATCACCTTGCCACCGATAGCCATCCATGAAACCACGCAAGAGCAGGTGGTCCCGCACCTGCCCGGAATCCGGGTCCGCAATAAGGCTCTTCAGCTTGCATCTTCGACACGGACATCTTATCTCCGTCTCGTTCTTTTCAAGCATCTCGGCCTTCGCGGAGCTCAAAAACCTATTCACGATGCCTTCGGTCATCGTGCGGACCATGGTCGCCTGCGGGGTAGAGCAAAACGATATTTTAGAACCAAGAAAAAATTTGGCATGACTTTCCCTAAAAATAGGACCAAAAAGAATGCATAGTGCCAAAATTCTCGCCGAAACGGAAATGAATCAACATTCCGGCAAAATATTGGCAACTATCACATTTCAAATACCGGTACCTGCAAACACAAACATATATGCAACACCACAAACATACATAGATCTAGCTAGGCCATAAAAAGTGCATGTGCACGTTGTTCGAGAGGGAGAACAACATAAAGATAGCTTCCCCCTTACTTACCTATCAAAAAAGGTAATTTAACCACTTAATTTGGATGAATTTGTGGTGCAAATGAGGTGAGGAGGAGGAGGCAGCCGAGACAAGCTTGGAGGAGGAGGTGGAGAGAATGAACTGGGGAAAGTGAGTGGGTAGGTGTGGCTGTCCAAAATATCTAGCTCGTCCCAGGTTACTAATGGCGCACCACCACCTAATGCGCCATTAGTAACCCTGGTTACTAATGGCGCACCTGCTGGTGGTGCGCCATTAGTAGTTTTGCAAAAAAAAACACTAATGGCGCACCAGGGAACAGTGCGCCATTACTAGTTTAAACTAGTAATGGCGCACTGTTCCCTGGTGCGCCATTAGTAGTTTTGCAAAAGAATAAAAAATAAAAAAATATAGTAGTGGCGCACTATGTGGCTGGTGCGCCATTACTAGTTAGAACTAGTAATGGCGCACTGTGCCCTGGTGCGCCATTAGTATGTTTGGAAAAATAAAAATAAAAATTTGTTACTAATGGCGCACCGTGTGGCCGGTGCGCCATTAGTGTCTTTCACACTAATGGCGCACCAGCACATGGTGCGCCACTGCTATATAGCAATGGCGCACCACATGTCTGGTGCGCCATTAGTGACCATTCCATGTATAGCCCTTTTCCTAGTAGTGTGCAGAGTGATGGTACATGAACAACTACCTGTCAATATAAGTACACTGATAAAGGACAGCATGTACTTACAAGAACAATGCAGAGCTAAAAAAATCATTGGCATTGGATATATTCTAAACTAATGTAACCATTCATACAGATCAGATAATTTGGAGCGAATAATTGATAAGCAAGCTATCATGCATACTGCTGTCACATAATGAACAAGGTATGTATGCAAGTACAGTGAGACAGGACAACAGGTACTAACAAGAGCAAAGCAACGGGCAGCATATTTGCAATATCCTGTCGTTCTTTTCAAACCGGAATTCTTCTTCGAGCAAATTTCCTGCAAAAAAGATCCGTAAGGCACATGCGGAAAAGTAGAAGTTCAAATTGTCATTTGATTTCATAGACAGTACCTCATCCTGGGAACGAGACCAGTGCATAACATGGTTTTTCCATTCAATGTCTTCTAAATTTAGCACAGGAGACTTCACCGGAAATTCGTTTATAGACTTGCCATCAAAGTGTGATTTCCTCAGGTAACACCGATACTGCTGCAATGCTTCCTTGAAAAGCACAAGCAAGCTTTGCTCGTCATGACTATCTAGATTGACCCTCGCCTAGTTACAACAATGTAATGTAAATCATTGATGTGTTCGATCAGCAGAAAACAAGAAAATAATAACCATGAATAATAGCACTTACACGTAAGTTGGACAGGAAGATGTGAAAATGGTGTTTGTCTTCACTATAAACTTCCCATGATGGGATATATGCACGTAGTCCCTAACAACATTGAAAGCATTGTCTTTTAAACTGGGAATAAATGGAATGGGGTTCCAATCTGCAGGAATTGGCCGTCTCTGCAGTTGGGATAGGTCTTCGGCCGGTGGACTTGCTGTACTTTTTGCTGGAGTGGGATTTTTCTGTGGTACAGCTGGTGCTATGGCAAATGAAATCGGTATACCTTTTGCTGGAGTGCAGGTCCTGTGTGGTGGGGCTAGTGGTGTGGCTAGTGAAGTATGGGTACAGTCTGCTGGAGTCGGTCCTACGTTTAGTGTCACTGGTTGTACATCCAATATAAGTGGGGCGCTGTCTCATTTCTCCGGCACCACCACGTTTTTCAAGGACTTTGCTGGTGCTCCTTCAGGTTCGGCAATCACCCTCTTCCTTTTTGATGTCTGATGCACAAGAACAGCATTTGAGTGGAAAAACATGGTATGATGACAGATGGAATATGTATTGATAATGGATGGGCATGGCATCTCGAGTTATATGATGAGTAAACTAAGCAGATGGCGGTGCAACAAAGTAGAAGAAATGCAAGACAACATATGCAGGATACGCGCAATCAATAAAGCCTTGCCAAATTAGAACAGGCACCTTGATGGGTGAACAGGACAGGCCATCTGCCTTTGACTCCTCGAGGTTAGAATAGTCATTCGGATGATATTCTGAACAAGAATCAACAGGTGGGGAGCATATGAGTTTCATTGCTTCCAGAATGGCACTCAATGCCTTGGTGCTAATTTTGTAAGTCATTGCAGTGTTCCACAATATTCTTCTGATGCGCGGATTCTGATATTCACTGTAATTGCGTATAATATCTAAGAACCATGAAAACGTAAATAGTTGTGAGATTATCTTTGTAATGCAGATGATATTCTAATATAGGGGCGACCCTGTAAACACTTGTGTGCTATCACTGGATTCTTATGAGAGAGCTCATGTGTGCTGTAATATGGTGCGTGCATTTATATAATCTGGCACAAGTACACAAAAAATAGGCTCCAGAAGTAAGGATAGCTGGCAGATGATAGGTTCATAATATACTATATAGAGAGTTTATTGCCAAACCATGATAACAAGAGCACACAACAACTAGGCAGATCATAGTGTACGTAACAGGGGTACACCATAACCACGATATATAAA
Organism: Triticum aestivum; assembly: GCF_018294505.1. NCBI lineage: Eukaryota > Viridiplantae > Streptophyta > Magnoliopsida > Poales > Poaceae > Triticum > Triticum aestivum. Next base: position 597,271,778 of record NC_057799.1, read on the forward strand.
TCGGGAAAGTGGAACTAGCTTGAAAATACGGTGTTGTATTGCCGCTAGTAATTGAAAGCCTATCGATCACGTACAGGCCAGCTCTATCAGCTGTTGACTGCAGATGTCCCTGCGCCCCTTCCTGACAAGGAACATACTGTACGTACTAAATACAGAATAAACAAAGAGGAACATGTTAAAGAACAGAAGAGGAAGCATATTCTTGAGGTTCCGCTTCATTGCATACAATGTTGGTTGCCCACTCATGATGAATCACAGCGCCCAAAGAAATGCAATTCCATGTTGTCTCTCTATATGTGGGAATTTTGAACAAGAGTCATTAGGATCATATTCTGAACAAGAATCAACAGGTGGGGAGCGTATGAGTTTCATTGCATCCAGAATGGCACTAATGCCTTGGTGCCAATTTTGTAAGTCATTGCAGTGTTTAGCTTGAAGAGTGGACTGCTGCTAGTGCGACACAAAGCAGCTACACAGATCACAGTGTAGATATAACGGGGAAAACCGTAAGCATCAGAGTAAAATCAGCAAACTGGAACTTGCTGGAATATATGTGCTAGTATTGCCGGTACGGCTAGAAAGGCTTCGGATACCAGCTCTCTTCAAGTGAAGGTGCGGTACTGTTAATATCAGTGTTACTCTCAAAGGCGGCACAACTCCCCGCATTTCCTTGCTATTCTTATAGGATTCAAGTGGGCAGGTGACTACAAATCCTATTCCTATGTTTACAAGATCCTACGAATCAAAGAGGCTCAAAGTGTCCATCACAACCGACCGTATAGACCTCTACACTGCAAAAGTCCCTGCTCATCTTCAGTACAAGGAACATACTGTACCACTATCATACTCCCTCCGTTCCAAAATATAAGTCTTGGTAGAGATTTCCACTATGGATCACATACAGATGTATCCAGATACATTTTAGAGTGTAGATTCACTCATTTTGCTCCATATGTAGTCCATGGTGGAATCTATACAAAGACTTGTATTTAGGAACGGAGAGAGTACATATTAAAGAAGAACGGAAGAGGAACATGGTAAAGACGAGCAAGCAGATTCTGGATAATAAAATGTTGGTTGCGCAGTGCCCACACATGATGAACCAGAGCGCATTAAGAATGCAACTTCCAGCTGTCTCTCGACCATTTCAGGCGGTTGGATGAAGATCCTACGTCTCCTAACCCATCTTCTTCCTCGTCTCTGATTCTTCCCATACAGAACACCGCACGGGCTGCCGGCCGGACCACCGGCCCCCGCCGCCTGTGTTCCTCCGCCACCCCCACCCCCACCCCCGCCCCAACCCCCACCCGTGTCGAGTTTTCTTCGTTCGGCGAGGCCCCACAACCACCCGAGCCCCTCCGTTCGCACCGGCGAACTCTGGTGAGCTCTGAAAAATCAACTGACCCAATTTTGAAATTTAGTCTACTGTGATTTAACTAGTGTGGAATATAAAAGGGGAAAACCATAAGCATTGGGAGTATAGAGTTGAGCGTGCCATGGCGGATCTGAAGGTGCAAACCGGACAAAGGCAACCTCGCAACCAAGACAAGAAATCAGAGTAAAGCAGTGGCGATATATTTTCTTGCTGCGATAAATAAGTTGAGCAGATACGAAAGAGTACCGCCTCTGGTGCGGCGTCGTGTACGCATCTGCTGAGAATTTGACGGTGCTGTGTTAGTGATGGTTGTCGGCGGCGTGGAAGCAGATCTAGGAGGGTAGACGGTGGCGGCAGGGCGCGGTGGACGAGACGGTCGTAGGAGCGGCGCCGGCAAGGTGGACGACAGCGGGGATGAAGCAAGAAGACGGGATGCAAGGATCCCGGTCCAAAGCCGTGGATGAGAGGGGTCGATCTCTTGTAATGGACGGCGGCGTCGGGGTATCAGCTCCGGCATGGTGGAGGAGGACGGCGGTGGATGGGGTGGCGGACGACGGCGGACGAAGGAGGGTGGGGTGGAGAGGGTGTTTTGGCGCCCACGGAGTACGAATGGGGAAAGGGAGGTAGAGAGGAAGGGGGGAACCATGTATTCAGGGCGCGCTTGTCTCAAATGCGAGGAAATTTACAAACTTAACCCCCATTTCAAATTTCTACTACATCACGGCAACATTAGTCGGTTGGGGATAGGACGGTAATCTCGCATACACCGAATATTTGCCGATGAGAGTTTGTTTTTGGCGCCCACCGTGTATGAATATGAATCGGGGAGGGAGTCGATTTCGGCTGAGGACACACTGTGTTTTGGCGCCCACCGTGTATGAATCCGGGTGAGAGGCGGTTACGTCACGTTTGGGTGAAATTACAAACCTACCCCTATCGAAACCTATAGAAATCCAGCAGATAGGCTTTGCGTGGCAGGGATAGGCAGTAGTGGTTTCCATCTCGCAGATTTTGATTTCGGGCGGTTACTGCGACTTTCCCCGCTTCGTTCAAATTTTGCAGAGTGCACGTTTACCGTGCCAACTCAATTCGAATCCCGTTTGTATTCTATTTTTTTCGGGCGGTATCCATTTTCAATTGGAATTACATTCTATATACATCATTTTTTTTATATATACTTTCAAAAGCACAACACCATTTATACATAAATATGGTTTACAAATGGCATGATCTCAGATTCATAAGGTTGTATCCATCAATTTGGATTTTCAAATATTTGAAACCACTTTATGTTGAAATCCAATGTATGCATTCCTCGCTAACTGTCTCCAATTAATGTGTGTTTCATGAGGGTTTTTTTACTTCTCAAACATGTATAATGTGTTTCACACACGCAACATATAGTGTAATCCCGTTTAGACATTAATTGCATATAAACCATGCATTGTTTGTAATTGAAGAATCTATGGATCACCAATATTGATAAACTATATAACATTACACGTGTGCCCAAATTCAAATGAATATGCATGTTTGATACACCAATTTGCATTATGATATTATCGATGTCGTGATCTCCAGTTTAAATATTTGAATCCCCTTTAATCCAGATATTCGTCTCATATAGCTATCACTCATGCTTATATAGGACTATCTCTCTGGACCTATACGCGTTCATCGTCTCTCAGGTATCTCTCGTGCTACCTGTATGTCGACAATGATCTTTTATCTTCGGAACACACTGACGGTACTCTCTCCCTCGACCTTCATCACTCTATCTCTCTCTAAGTATATCTTGCTCCCTGCTATGTGTCTCTAACTATGATTCTCCATGTGGAATCTCTTTCTCTCACAAAAACACAAAACTTTGTCTCCCAGGGTCTCAGTTCTCTCTACTATTCCCATGTGTGCCACTCGCACACCCCTCATACAGAGATGTCTTTCGCTCCTTAGATATGAGAACCTACGACTCTTCCTCTTCAATGTCTCTTTCTCACACACAAACACAAACTCTGTCTCCCAGGGTCTCATATTTCTCCATTGTTCTCTTGTATGTCGCTCACACACACCCTCTCTCCCTAGAGATATCTTGCGTTCCCTCGTATGTCTCTCTAGCTATCACTCTCATTGTGAAATATCTTTCTCTCTCGCAGACACAAAACTCCGTCTCTCTGGATCTCATTTCTCTCTGATATCTGTTTGTATGTGACTCACATGCACCCCCACTCTATCTCTCTCACATCCACACACATAACCCAGCCTTCTGATCCACTCGACTCCTATCTCCAACGCACACTAGCTAGCATCTTTATCTTTCTATTTATCTATTTCTCCATCAACCTTCTTTCTCGCCCTCACTCTTGATTCCTATCACGCACACTACATATGTTTCTCTCTACATGCAGGCAAGTGCCCTCTCACACACATATATAACTTCACCCTTTGAACCACCCGACGGTCATCTCCAACACCCAAACTAGCGGATGTCCCTCTAGCTAGCATCTCCATCTCTGTATCTATATGTAGTTTCTCCGTCAACATTTCTTTCTCGCACGGAGTCTTGCTTCCTATCACCCACACTATATATGTCTCTCCATACATATGCATTTATAGGTTGGTCTCTTTTGCACAATCGTTGTGCCTCACTCCCTCTGCTCGCCATAGATGCATCCTCCAGCCCACGCCACTATCTCTTAAAGACAAAAACACATGCTCAATTGTCGGGCCTTCTTTCCTGCATTCTCACATGCATGCATATTGTCATACCGATCCGTCTCTCCCATGTCGTTGATCTTATGACTTATGTCTTCTTTCTTTTATCTCGATCATGCGCGCGCGCACACACACATCCCACGAATACATGTATACCTCTCACACATGCACGTTCAAGGTCTCTATGTCTCCATACGTAGTTAATTACCCTCAATCCTAACGCCACATCGAATCGTTCTGCTCTTTTGTGCACATAA